>NC_090055.1:21795157-21962657 GCF_038355195.1 Osmerus mordax | reverse complement strand
CCTAACCCTAGCCCCCAGCCTTTAACCCTAACCCTAACCCTAGCCCCCAGCCTTTAACCCTAACCCTAACCCTAGCCCCCAGCCTTTAACCCTAACCCTAACCCTAGCCCCCAGCCTTTAACCCTAACCCTAACCCTAGCCCCCAGCCTTTAACCCTAACCCTAACCCTAGCCCCCAGCCTTTAACCCTAACCCTAACCCTAGCCCCCAGCCTTTAACCCTAACCCTAACCCTAGCCCCCAGCCTTTAACCCTAACCCTAACCCTAGCCCCCAGCCTTTAACCCTAACCCTAACCCTAGCCCCCAGCCTTTAACCCTAACCCTAACCCTAGCCCCCAGCCTTTAACCCTAACCCTAACCCTAGCCCCCAGCCTTTAACCCTAACCCTAACCCTAGCCCCCAGCCTTTAACCCTAACCCTAACCCTAGCCCCCAGCCTTTAACCCTAACCCTAACCCTAGCCCCCAGCCTTTAACCCTAACCCTAACCCTAGCCCCCAGCCTTTAACCCTAACCCTAACCCTAGCCCCCAGCCTTTAACCCTAACCCTAACCCTAGCCCCCAGCCTTTAACCCTAACCCTAACCCTAGCCCCCAGCCTTTAACCCTAACCCTAACCCTAGCCCCCAGCCTTTAACCCTAACCCTAACCCTAGCCCCCAGCCTTTAACCCTAACCCTAACCCTAGCCCCCAGCCTTTAACCCTAACCCTAACCCTAGCCCCCAGCCTTTAACCCTAACCCTAACCCTAGCCCCCAGCCTTTAACCCTAACCCTAACCCTAGCCCCCAGCCTTTAACCCTAACCCTAACCCTAGCCCCCAGCCTTTAACCCTAACCCTAACCCTAGCCCCCAGCCTTTAACCCTAACCCTAACCCTAGCCCCCAGCCTTTAACCCTAACCCTAACCCTAGCCCCCAGCCTTTAACCCTAACCCTAACCCTAGCCCCCAGCCTTTAACCCTAACCCTAACCCTAGCCCCCAGCCTTTAACCCTAACCCTAACCCTAGCCCCCAGCCTTTAACCCTAACCCTAATCCTAGCCCCCAGCCTTTAACCCTAACCCTAATCCTAGCCCCCAGCCTTTAACCCTAACCCTAATCCTAGCCCCCAGCCTTTAACCCTAACCCTAATCCTAGCCCCCAGCCTTTAACCCTAACCCTAATCCTAGCCCCCAGCCTTTAACCCTAACCCTAATCCTAGCCCCCAGCCTTTAACCCTAACCCTAATCCTAGCCCCCAGCCTTTACTCCTGGGGTGCCCCCTGGTCCCAAGGGTTGCAAAATCCTGGTCCTCAGGGCCCCCCTGCCCTGCACATTTTTTATTTTTCCCCACTCCAACATACCTGATACAAATGAACAGTCATTACTAAGCTTCTCCAGAGCTTGATAACAACCAATTCATTTGTATCAGGTATGTTGGAGCGGGGAAAAATCTAAAATGTGCAGGACAGGGGAGGCCCTGAGGACCAGGGTTGAGCACTAGTGACCTAAGCCTGTGATTTTCGACCTTAAGCATTACAGACCAATTGTTCTGAATGAATCGGTAGTTATCTAGCTCTGCAGAAGCTTGATAATCACCCTTCATTTGAATCGGGTATGTAAGAGCAGTGAAGCATGTAAGACAGGGGGGCCCCAAAAACTAAGATTTTGAACCACTGCCATACTATAAGGTCACAATTGCTGCCCCTTGTGGTGGATATAACATGTTGAGGGGTCAAAATGCAGGTAATTTGCAACGGGATGGGTAATGCCTGTTCTGTGACCACAGGTATGTACGTGGGTCATACAAAGGTTCCCCAAGGAAACAGGCATGGACGGTAAGGGTTTAGCAATCGCGGAGCACAACTTTGGTGTCAGCTTCTACATCCAACCAGTGTCTTGGCCCCTTGTTAAGATAATGAGTGGGTTGTTGGAGTAATGTGATCAGGGCTGGGTGTTCAAGGGAGGGAAGCGAGTTCTGAATAAGAGGCCCTACAAGGGTCTTCAGGATGAAAAGCCATGGGTTGGGTTGCCAGGAGATGGATGGGGTTTTCAAACTAAAAGTCCTCTGAGAATGGTGAGATAAGGCTAATGAGCGAGTATTGGGAGTATAAGTTCAAAGTTACTGTGCCGGAAAGCCAAAAAGCTTGTCAAAATAAGTCCCTTTAGGAAGAGGACAATCACTGGGGGTAAAAAAAGACTGTGGGTGAAAGGAAGGTCCTTGAAACTAAGACTCCCTTCAAATTGTGCCCGAGAGGGAAAGTCATGATGGTAGCAGAGGTCCAATGTGTGTGTGGGGGTAACCAGAGATGGGCAGTAGCATTTTCAATAAAGTCACAATGAAGTGAAAGTATGGCAGGATGATGACCACTGGGGGTTGGAGAGGACCCTACAAGGGTTCAACAAATGGAAGGCCATGAGTCAGGGTGACCAGTGGCAGGTAAGAGGAAAGCCTTTAAAAAAAAAAGGTCCTTTACAATTTCAGGCAGAGGAGGTCGGTAGGTCTGACGAGGGTCGTGGTGGACTGAGACAATCAATGAGAGCTTGTCAAAATAAGTCCCATTGAAGTGGAGGAGGATGCTGCAGGTAGCAGGAAGGTCAGAACCGAGTCCTTTAAGATACGTCAGAGAGGCCCTACAAGGGTCTTAATGGATGAAAACCCAGGGTTGGGTTGCCAGGAGATGGACAGGGTTTTCAAAAAAGTCTGAGAATGATTGGGAGTATAAGGTCAAAGTTAGACCGTGGCAGAAAGCCAAAAGGCTTATCAAAATAAGTCCCATTAGGAAGAGGACAATCACTGGGGGTACGGAAAGATCTTACAAGGGCCTTATTGTAAGAAGACCATGACTGACCAGTGGTGGGTGAAAGGAAGGTCCTTAAAAATAAGAGGGCCTTCAAATTGTGCCCAAGAGGGAAAGTCATGATGGTAGCAGAGAGGTCCAATGAGAATGTGAGTCTGTGTGGGGGTAACCAGAGATGGGCGGTAGCGTTTAAAAAAAAGTCCCAATGAAGTGAAGGTATGGCAGGATGACCACTGGGGTGGGAGAGGGCCCTACAAGGGTTCAATGAATGGAAAGCCATCGGTCAGGGTGACCAGTGGCAGGTAAGATGAAAGCCTTTCAAGAAAAAGGTCCTTTACAATTTCAGGCACAGGAGGGGGGTGGGCAGTGTGGTGGACAGAGACAACCAATGAGAGTTTGTCCAAAAAAAAGTCCCATTGGAGTGGAGGATGCTGTAGGTAGCAGGAAGGTCAGAACCGGGTCCTTTAGGCATAGGTCCCAAATGGTTAGGGTTAGATTCAGAGTTGGGTAGGGTTCTGGTTACAACAGCGACTAGTACAGGTCCAAAGCTCCAACAAGGTTAGGTGTTGGTCCAGAGGCTCAGGGATGTATAGACAGGAGAGATGACAAGGAGAAGTCAGGAAGTGGGAGAGAGAGAAATGACTACAGAGCCAACACCCACAGGGCAAAGGACACTTGCCCACAGGGCTAAGCAAGTCTACCTCCCATCCAAAGGGTGGTCCCAAGGATGGGAGGAGAGGGTGCAAAGGGGTAATTAAGGGTAGGGTTTTAGGTGAAGAATCATAAGCACCTTCCCAGAGGAGAGGATTGCAGGGTGAAATTGGGGGACTGTATCCATTTCCCAGAAGAACACAGCTGCTATCAAGGGGTCCCCAAGGAAAGGGAGAGGGTTTTTTGAGTAAAGGAAAAGAACCGAAGGAGAGAGAATTGACGGCAAATCTTCAGATCTTCTTAATGATAAAGGAATCAAGGCAAATCTAAGGTTGGAATGAGAAGGAGCTGTAGGGGTGAGTAGAGACCAAGGCCCAGGCAGGTTAGGTAGCATTAATGAGGGTAAGGTGTGGCAGTAATGATGAGGAAACACCCTGTGGGACCCCAACGGGACCACAGTACAGGTGAGGCCCCATTTAGGCACCCCCTCCTGAAACCCCACTAACTCAGTCCCCTTATGATAAACTAGGGTTAGAGTTTGTATAGAGTTTGAATAATGTCTAAAGTCCAGTAAAGATCCAAGAAGGGTATCAATCCCAACATTTGGTAATATAGGTCTAGCAATGACAAACTGGATATCCCAAGGTCTAGGATGAGATCTGTTGGAAACCGTTCTGGAGAATGGGAGTGAAAGTGATGACATACCGCTGTCCGAAGACTAACCCCATTCTTGTCCAAATCGGGCCAGTAGAACTAATTTGTGAAGGAAACCTTCACAAACCTTCACACACTTTATTAGCAATCAATGCTAATGCTAATAAGCAAAATGGTGCAAGTTTTAGGAGGAATTGGAGTCTAAGTTCAATGTGAAATAAAATTTGAATTGTAAAGCTTGAATTTTTGGAAAAATAAATGTCTTTGAAAATTTATTAAAAAAAATATATATTAGCAATCAATGCTAATGCTAATAAGCAAAAATGGTGCAATTCTTACCTTGGATCCTGCCCACTGCTCTCGCCACACGGAAAATGTTGGGGTAGAATGGATACCCAGTAAGAGGCACAATAAACTGTGCAAGAGAACATGTCCAAGAGAATACATTTCTCATGGGGAAGCCAACAAGCACCAGAAACCAGGGAGGCAAAAGCGTATCCTGGGGTATGGGTTTGATCACACCCCTTGGGCTAAAGGGTGATGATCAGAATCAGTCAAGGTGTAGTGCAGTGGTGCATGAGTGGGGCTACCCCCCGTAAAAGACTGGGCTACGATCAAGGTCCTGAGCCCTGGACCACCACATCCTGCGTGCTGTCCCGAGTGGGACGCAGGAGGGCCGCATACTTACCGCCCACCCAAACAGACTGCTTGTTAACACCGCAAGGTTACCACAGCCTGCCCGGAGAGGGCCTGAAGAACCACTTGCCCGGACAGACTGCTTGTGGTCACAGCCTGCCCAGAGTGGATCAAAGTCTCCCGCCCACCCAGACAAGCTGCCCCTGTCGCAGCTTACCCAGCGGGGGCTAAGGAGTGCTGGCGGAAGGGAGGTAAGGCTCCTATCGAGCCTTGGAACTCCCTACAAGCTTCTATCAGCGGCTAGGGCCTAGGTTTGTCGGCGGGTGAGTCCTGGGAATATGTCCCATTGTGCTAAACCACTGGACCCACCAATCTTCTACCGACGCTAACTATACCTCGGAAAAGCATACTCACCAAAGCTGTGTAAAACCCAGTCTGGAACCCCTACGTCAGGAGTCTGCCGAGGGATCCGGATGAGGCCTTGAATTGTTTCAGGGAGACCCCATCAACTGAGGTAGCAAATCTTTCAACGGTGAGAGCGGCAAGTGGTGTCAGCAACGGGTATCAAAAACCCCATTAAGCCTAATCAAACTGGAAAATGATTGAGAAACCAAAGGTAGGAATGGTAGCCCCGAAGAGGGGTATCGGCCTGAGTATTGGTGAAGATTAAATCGATCTGCTTCTCTGATAGACACAGCGATTGGTTGACTGGCACCAAAGGTGTCAGGGCCACTCCCCCAGAGAGATGGGGAGGGGCCCCTGTGAAATAAAATGGGTCCCCCAACCTGTCAGTCCAGGGGACATGGCAGTGTAGGGAGGACCCAGGCACCTGAGGGTGTCAGGGCCACCCCCCCAGAAATGGGGAGAGGCCCAGGACAACCCCCCAGAAATGGGGAGGGGCCCCTGTGAAATAAAATGAGTCCCCCAACCTGTCAGTCCAGGGGACATGGCAGTGTAGGGCAGGACCAGGCACCTAAGGGTTAGAGAAAGAGACTTTACCATGGAGAAGAAAGGGGGGTTTGGAATTTACCATGGACAAGAGAGAAAGAGACTTTTACCGTTTTGAAGAAAGGGGGGTTTGGACTTCCGCTTGATTGAGAGAAACCAAAGGTAGGAATGGTAGCCACGAAGAGGGGTACAGGCATAATTTTAAGTGAAGATCAAGCCAATCTGTTTGTCTGATAGACACAGCAATTGGTTGACTGGCACCAAAGGTGTCAGGGCCACTCCCCAGAAATGAGGAGAGGTCCAGGGCCACCCCCCCAGAGAGATGGGGAGGGGCCCCTGTGAAACTAAATGGGTCCACCGACCTGTCAGTCCAGGGGACATGGCAGTGTAGGGCGGGACCAGGCACCTGAGGGTTAGGGTTAGAAAGAGACTTTAGGACTTTACCATGGAGAAGAAAGGGGGGTTAGGACTTTACCATGTAGGTTTTTTTTGGACTGTACCATTTTGAAGAAAAGGGGGTTTTGGACTCCCGCTTGACTCTGTCTACCTTTCCCCCCCCCCATAACTCTGCCTAGGAGGCTTCCCCAAGTATTAAAAGTATTTTGAAAAGTATTTTGAAAAGTATTTTGAAAAGTATATTTTGAAAAGTATTTTGAAAAGTATTTTGAAAAGTATTAAAGTATTTTTGTAAAGTATTTTTGTAAAGTATTTTTTTAAAGTATTTTGAAAAGTGTTTTGAAAAGTGTTTTGAAAAGTAATTAGAAAAGTATTAAAGTATTTTTTTAAAGTATTTTGACCGCTTGACTGTCTGCCTTCCCCCCCCCCCCCCATAACTCTGCCTAGGAGGCTCCCCCAAGTATTAAAAGTATTTTGAAAAGTATTTTGAAAAGTATTTTAAAAAGTATTTTAAAAAGTATTTTAAAAAGTATTTTAAAAAGTATTTTAAAAAGTTTTTTAAAAAGTATTTTAAAAAGTATTTTGAAAAGTATTTTGAAAAGTATTTTGAAAAGTATTTTGAAAAGTGATTAGAAAAGTATTTTTGAAAGTGTTTTGAAAAGTAATTAGAAAAGTATTTAAGTATTTTAGAAAAGTATTTAGAAAAGTATTTAGAAAAGTATTTAGAAAAGTATTTAGAAAAGTATTAAAGTATTTTTGAAAGTATTTTGAAAAGTACTTTAGAAAGTATTTTGAAAAGTACTTTAGTAAATTACTTTTCAAAATACTTTTCAAAATACTTTTCAAAATACTTTCCAAATTATTTCCAAATTATTTTCAAAATACTTTTCAAAATACTTTTCTAATTACTTTTCTAATTACTTTTTAAAATACTCCCAGCACACACACTCAGCACTCACTCTGCTCATGGGATTTCAACAAGTTGAGACCATGTCAACAGGTCTGCTGCTCGAAGAGCACCTGGGAAGCACCTGGGAAGCACCTGGGAAGCACCTGGGCTGTTAAGCACCTGGGAAGCACCTAGGCTGTTAAGCACCTAGGCTGTTATCACCTGGGAAGCACCTGGGAAGCAGCTGGGAAGCACCTGGGAAGCACCTGGGCTGTTAAGCACCTGGGAAGCACCTAGGCTGTTAAGCACCTAGGCTGTTATCACCTGGGAAGCACCTGGGAAGCACCTAGGCTGTTGAGCACCTGGGAAGCACCAGGGGTCTCATTTATAAAACCGTGCGTAGGATTCTTACTAAAAGTGGACGTACGCCCAAAAGCCTAAAATGGCGTACGCCCCAAAATTTATAAAACCGTGCGTACGCACACCTGTAAGCAATGTTCCCTTTATAAATCACAGACTACCCACAAGTGTGCGTACGTGAATCTGCATTTTACCCCGCCCTGAACACACCCATTTTTAACCATAAATGGTCAATGCAAAGCACCTCATGAATGCTAATCCAGTATATTAATGACCCTGGCAGGCGATTGTTCTTCACAGTGCATCATGGCGCATGACAACTTCTCAGACACTGTTAACCTATTGGTGGAGGCCCGAAAACCACATTATTTGGTGGCCGTTGGATCACCAATAATTAAAAAAAAGCACCTGGGCTGTTAAGTACCTGGGAAGCACCTGGGAAGCACCTGGGAAGCACCTAGGCTGGGAAGCACCTGGGAAGCAACTAGACTGTTAAGCACCTGGGAAGTACCTGGGAAGCACCTGGGCTGGGAAGCACCTGGGAAGCACCTGGGAAGCACCTAGGCTGTTAAGCACCTGAGAAGCACCTGGGAAGCACCTGGGCTGTTAAGCACCTGGGAAGCACCTGGGCTGTTAAGCACCTGGGAAGCACCTGGGAAGCACCTAGGCTGTTAAGCACCTGAGAAGCACCTAGACTGTTAATCACCTGGGAAGCACCTGGAAAGCACCTAGGCTGTTAAGCACCTGAGAAGAACCTGGGAAGCACCTGCGAAGCACCTAGGCTGGTAAGCACCTGGGAAGCACCTAGGCTGTTAAGCACCTGGGAAGCACCTAGGAAGCACCTAGGCTGTTAAGCACCTGGGAAGCACCTAGGCTAATAAGCACCTGGGAAGCACCTAGGCTAATAAGCACCTGGGAAGCACCTAGGCTGTTAAGCACCTGGGAAGCACCTGGAAAGCACCTAGGCTAATAAGCACCTGGGAAGCACCTGGGAAGCACCTAGGCTGTTAAGCACCTAGGCTGTTAAGCACCTGAGAAGCACCTGGGAAGCAGCTGGGCTGTTAGGCACCTGGGAAGCACCTAGGCTATTAAGCACCTGGGAAGCACCTGGAAAGCACCTGGGAAGCACCTAGGCTGTTAAGCACCTGAGAAGCACCTGGGCTGTTAAGCACTTGAGAAGCACCTAGACCGTTAAGCACCTAGGCTGTTAAAGGACGTGAAAGTGATTTATCAGATCATTTATCCTAAGTAAATACTGATCAATCGGACTATGATTCAGAGGCCGAAGATTTTTTTCTGGAAGGAGGAGATATTACACTGGATAAGTAAGTTTCGTTTTATATTATAAAACCTATTTTACTTTATATTCCGCAGAAAGCTTAAAGCTAAAGCTAAGCTTTAGTTTGAAAACAATGTTTTATACCATATCAATAAGTAACTATTAGTATATCTTATTTAGTGAAACATGGAACAAAGAAACAACAAACACACGGCAACATTTTTTTTTTAACTTTATATGCATACCTGTCTGTTGTTTCACTGAATCAGATCAGATAGCTCAATGTGTCATGGTATAACATTGTTTTACATAGCCAAAGCACACATTATTTCTTCTAGCACCAGCAAAACTATATATGTGTATATATAGTTTATATATAAGTTACAACAGAAGTTCATGTGTATGTGTGTCTCTCTGTTTCAAAGTGTGAACTGAATCTGGGGGAGGTGTGTGTGTCTCTTTGTTTTCAAGGTGTGAACTGAGTGTGGGGGTGGGGGTGTCTTTGTGTCAATGTGTGAACTGCTGATGTTTGATTCAGTAACCTGTGAAAAGTAGAATACAGAAAATATGGGAATGGTTTGTAACTGACTGTTTATATTGTCATTATAGGAAAACATCTGATGAGGACTACGAGCCGGATATTCCTGCTCAAGCCAGCAAGCGGCCCCGTACAGCAGCAGGACAGGAGGACAGCAGCAGCTCATCCAGTGATGAGCCTCAAACTCCCCAGAGAGGTTCTGCCAGCAGGAGAAGGGTTAGCAGCAGAACCAAAGCTGGAGCGTCAACGAGCCCATCTGGAGAGAGATGGAATGATGTTGACATTCCTGACATAACTCCAGCTCAACCTACTTTCAGGCCAACAAACCCACCTGGACCCCAGCTCATCCGGACAGCGAACTACACAGCCCTGCAGCTTTTCCAACTTTTTTGGACAAACTCAGTTTTACAGACCATCCTTCTAAACACCAATGAGTTTGGCTCGACTCACCACTCCACACCCACTCACCCCTGGATTGACCTGACATTGCAGGACATGTTTACCTTCATGTCCATGGTCATCTACATGGGTCTAGTAAAATGCTCTGCACTTGCTGATTACTGGCGAAAGGACAAACTGCACAGCTTCCCTTTCCCAAAACAGGTGATGACCGGGAAGAAGTTCCTCCGAATCATCCAATCCCTTCATCTCAGTAGCATGGCGGACGATGCTACTAATGAGCAAAGGAGAGGCACAGCAGCCTTCAACCGCCTTTGCAAGATCAACCTACTTTACCAGGAGATAAGAGAAGCCTGCAAAAGGAACTATCACCCAGGCCAGGATATTGCCATTGACGAGAGGATGGTTGCCTCTAAAGCTCGCATTGGCCTAAAACAATATATGAAAAATAAGCCTGTTCGGTGGGGATACAAACTGTTTGTTCTGGCTGACTCGAAGAACGGTTACACATGGGACTTTTTTGTGTATGAAGGAAAGCTCCAGGGAAACACTGGCAAGGGTCTGAGCTATGAATCAGTGATGGAGCTAATGGACACACAGTTGCTGGGCACCGGATACAAGCTCTTTGTTGACAATTTTTACACAAGTCCCACCCTTTTCCGAGACCTCCTTCAGAAGAGGATCTGGGCATGCGGAACCATCCGCACAAACAGAATTGGATTCCCGAAAACAAAAGAAAACAGTTTGGACTCTAAATCTCCCCGCGGCAGCATTCGCTGGATAAGGAAAGACTCCCTCCTCTTTGGCCAGTGGCGAGACACAAGTGACCTGTGTTCAACGCTCCACACAGCACATGCACAGGACACGGTGCAGAGGAGGGTCAAAGGAGCAGATCAGCGCAGGATACTGAAAGACATCCCAGTTCCGCCAGTGGTAAAGGACTACAACCAGTGCATGGGTGGAGTGGACCTTTCTGATGCACTGATAGGATACTACAAAGTACTCCACAAGACCCAGAGATGGTACAAGACCTTCTTCTATCATTTCATGGACATTGGGATTGTGAACGCCTTCCTCCTTCACAAAGACATTGCAAAAGGAAAAGGACAGGTACCTCTGACCCAGAAGGCCTTCAGAGAGACCCTTGTTGTTGAGCTGGCAGAGTTGGGGTCTGACCTCTCACCCGGTCCCTCATCTGCCATCGTGCCTCAACCCACAGCTAGTCACAGGCCAGTGCATATCAATGGAGACAGCACCGCTGGTCGGCTGAAGTTCAGGCACTGTGGTGTAAAGACACCAGTGAAGTGCTCAACCTGTGATGTGGCTTTGTGCTTTGTCCCCAAACGTGACTGGGAAGCACCTAGGCTGTTAAGCACCTGGGAAGCACCTGGAAAGCACCTAGGCTAATAAGCACCTGGGAAGCACCTGGGCTGTTAAGCACCTGGGAAGCACCTAGGCTGGGAAGCACCTAGGCTGTTAAGCACCTGAGAAGCACCTAGACTGTTAAGCACATGGGAAGCACCTAGGCTGTTAAGCACCTGGGAAGCACCTAGGCTGTTAATCATCTGAGAAGCACCTGGGCTGTTAAGCACCTGAGAAGCACCTTGGAAGCACATGGGAAGCACCTAGGCTGGTAAGCACCTGGGAAACACCTAGGCTGTTAAGCACCTGGGAAGCACCTAGGCTGATAGCACCTAGGAAGCACCTAGGCTGTTAAGCACCTGGGAAGCACCTAGGCTGATAAGCACCTGGGAAGCACCTAGGCTGTTAAGCACCTGGGAAGCACCTGGAAAGCACCTAGGCTAATAAGCACCTGGGAAGCACCTGGGCTGTTAAGCACCTGGGAAGCACCTAGGCTGGGAAGCACCTAGGCTGTTAAGCACCTAGGCTGTTAAGCACCTGAGAAGCACCTGGGCTGTTAAGCACCTGGGAAGCGCCTGGGCTGTTAAGCACCTGAGAAGCACCTGGGCTGTTAAGCACTTGAGAAGCACCTAGACCGTTAAGCACCTAGGCTGTTAAGCAACTCATAAGCACTTGGGAAGCACCTGGGAAGCACCTGGGCTGTTAAGCACCTGGGAAGCACCTGGGAAGCACCTAGGCTGTTAAGCACCTGGGAAGCACCTGGGAAGCACCTAGGCTGTTACGCACCTGGGAAGCACCCAGAAAGCACCTAGGCTGTTAAGCACATGGGAAGCACCTTGGCTGTTAAGCATCTAGGCTGTTAAGCACCTGGGAAGCACCTAGGCTGTTAGCACCTGGGAAGCACGTAGGAAGCACCTAGGCTGTTAAGCACCTGGGAATCACATAGGCTGTTAGCACCTGGGAAGCACGTAGGAAGCACCTAGGCTGTTAAGCACCTGGGAAGCACCTAGGCTGTTAAGCACCTGAGAAGCACCTGGGCTGTTAAGCATCTAGGCTGTTAAGCACCTGGGAAGCACCTAGGCTGTTAGCACCTGGGAAGCACGTAGGAAGCACCTACGCTGTTAAGCACCTGGGAAGCACCTGGGAAGCACCTAGGCTGTTAAGCACCTGAGAAGCACCTGGGCTGTTAAGCACCTAGGAAGCACCTAGGCTGTTAAGCACCTGGGAAGCACCTAGGCTGGGAAGCACCTGGGAAGAACACCTAGGAAGCACCTAGGCTGTTAAGCACCTGGGAAGCACCTAGGCTGTTAAGCACCTGAGAAGCACCTGGGCTGTTAAGCACCTGGGAAGCACCTAGGCTGTTAGCACCTGGGAAGCACGTAGGAAGCACCTAGGCTGTTAAGCACCTGGGAAGCACCTAGGCTGTTAGCACCTGGGAAGCACGTAGGAAGCACCTAGGCTGTTAAGCACCTGGGAAGCACCTAGGCTAATAAGCACCTTGGAAGCACCTAGGCTGTTAAGCACCTGGGAAGCACCTAGGCTGTTAATCATCTGAGAAGCACCTGGGCTGTTAAGCACCTGGGAAGCACCTGGGCTGTTAAGCACCTGAGAAGCACCTTGGAAGCACATGGGAAGCACCTAGGCTGGTAAGCACCTGGGAAGCACCTAGGCTGTTAAGCACCTGGGAAGCACCTAGGCTGTTAGCACCTGGAAAGCACCTAGGAAGCACCTAGGCTGTTAAGCACCTGGGAAGCACCTGGGAAGCACCTAGGCTGTTAAGCACCTGGGAAGCACCTGGAAAGCACCTGGGCTAATAAGCACCTGGGAAGCACCTAGGCTAATAAGCACCTGGGAAGCACCTGGGAAGCACCTAGGCTGTTAAGCACCTGGGAAGCACCTGGAAAGCACCTAGGCTAATAAGCACCTGGGAAGCACCTAGGCTGGGAAGCACCTGGGAAGCACCTAGGCTGTTAAGCACCTGGGAAGCACCTAGGCTGTTAAGAACCTAGGAAGCACCTAGGCTGTTAAGCACCTGGGAAGCACCTAGGCTGTTAAGAACCTGGGAAACACCTCGGAAGCACCTGCTAAGCACCTAGGCTGTTAAGCACCTGGGAAGCACCTAGGCTGGGAAGCACCTAGGCTGTTAAGTAAACGCCTTTGCAATTAAACTTCATTCTGATACCAATTCTGATGCAGCTGAAGACTCTCATGAGTATATGTGAGTTGGTGATGGAGGCAGTCAACGTTAACACACAGTCACCTATCCTTCAACTTTACGAGCATGTGCCAAATTTTGCACTCATGAATTTGGCCTACGTAGTACTGGACTACTTACTCCTGTTTTCCAAAATACAAATGTTGCAGTAGACATTTAAACTATAGACACATTTCATGTGTTCACATTTCTGTGTATTCATTCCACAAATACAGAAGGACAATTTAATCATGATACCATATCAAATAGGTTTATAATAGGGGTCTGGTTTTGAACTGTTAAGTCTGTTCACAGACCAATTTGTCATGCCCGTGCAGTGCAATATGATTTTGTGTCACTGGGTGGCAATGTTGCATCTCTTTTCCAGTCCTAACAATGGGCTCCTGCCATGCTGGAAATCACAACTTCTTTTACAGTTTTTTCCAATTGCTAAAACACAAATGTATAAACTAGTCTGGTTTTATCGAAATACTTAACACAATTCACAAAACCACACACCCAAATTGCAAAATACCGCATATCCTGCAAAATGAAGCATTGCAATTAAAAATATAGCTGCAAGCAGCAATGGGTGGCCAAGCAGGTCAGATGACCCAGAAGAAACTTTCAACATCCTCAGAAGAGTGTTCCGAGTACACGCAGCAAGTTTGGTGTGAATCCATCAAAGATTTGCTGAGATACGGTTCTGAAAATCTAAAATTATTTTGATAGTTTGTGTGAGGATTGCATTGACTATATAGCTTCCCTTACAAAAAATAAGTATATTAAAGTATACGATAAGTATACAAAAAGATGGATAGTACAATTTTAGTTCACTTTTGATATACTTTCAAGAAGTAAGCTCAGAAAATAGTTCACTTTTGATATACTTTTAAGTATGCTTTGAAAATCGTTCACTTTTGATATACTTTTAAGGAGTATACTTAGAAAATCGTTCACTTTTGTAAGAAGTATAATTAGAAAATTGTTCACCTTTGATATGCTTAGAAACAGAAAATGGTATACATTTCTTCTGGAGTAGGATGTATGTTTTCTATTATTGAACAGCAAAAACAGTCAATTTTTTTAAAAGTACAATACAGGTTACATGTTTTAGATCCATCTCATTCTAATTATTCATGTCTAGGAAAGTCTATTATGCATTGTACATTGAGTCTTTTTTGTTACTGAAGCTGCAACCTTAATTACTGACAAAACATTCTGAAACACAATACTCTTATACTAATAATTATCAATTGGGGTATTAATGGAAAAAAACTAAAAAGCTACTTGAGAAAGAAGCAGACAGAAGGGTTGCATTTGAAGGTTATACTGTCAAACTGACTGAAGAATGAAATGACGTGAAAAAATGAAGATAGCGTGGCTCATTGGCTGGTCAATTCCCATGATGCAAGGCGGTAAATAGTGTTAAAATTTGCTGATAAATTTGCTGTTTGTTCGAAATACAAATGTGACTTCATGAATTTCGTTTTTTAAATGTGTCTGCTTAGAATGAAGTGTTTTGTTGAGTGGAATTTGTCATTGTTGTGCTGGTTTGCCATTGTAGCCATGAGTTAAATGATTGTTACGTTTCATAAGAAGAGCTGGATTATTACACCATTAGAGTTTACGCAGTAATTAGCTTCTTTCAGCTAACAATCTGCTATGTTCCTTTGCGAGGCCCCGCCAAGTGACGCAAGCTCAGTGGCGTTTGAGGGGTCCCTGAATATTGAAAAATATATAACTAGATCATAGTAAATAAACGGTTATTAAGTTTATTCTTGAAGTACTTTCAATAATTCAAAGTGCACTTGAAAGTATTGCGAAGTATACTTCTGAGGCACTAAAGGAAGTATAGTTCATGAACTGAAAGTGCACTACACAGGTTACTTTACAGTATTCCAAAGTATACTTTCAAGCAGTTTAGGAAGTATACTTTATGAACTGAAAGTGCACTACACAGGCTACTTTACAGTATTCCAAAGTAAACCTCAAATACACTATAAGTGTACTGTAAAGTGTACTAACTGACCTAAAAAGTGGGCCAATTCAGTTTACTTAGTACAAAAATAGTATAGAAATAAGTACACTGCTAGTATACTTTAAGTTACATGATAATAGTATACTTTTTTATACTAAGTATACTTACAAAATAAACGAAGTATACTTCTTTTTTGTAAGGGTTGTAGCTTGACTACAGGTAGCTAGCGACTGCGTTGTACCTGGCTTCCTTTGCAGTGGCTTACAGTCTCGCTAAACAGAGAATCAGAGACATGACAATCTCGTTGGCTTTGGCTGGATTCGAACCTCTGACATTGCCGTTGCCAAGACACCAACTTATCCTAGTGAGCGATTCTCAGTGCTGCAAATCACAGTTCCTGTTACTGGTTAAAAATTAGTGGTGGGCCGTTATCGGCGTTAACGCGCTGCGACTCTTATCGGCGATAAAAAAAATATCGCCGTTAATCTATTCTCAAAGTTGGGTTGGGAGCTGGGTCTATACTACGCAAGCTATGATGACTTTCACCTTGATATTTTAGCGCGGATGTATACCTAACCGAATTGCACTGTAGGGGGCGAGAACGAGTCTTCGAACCTGTGTGTATGCCTTGTGTATGAAATTATCACATCAAACGTGACGTGCTAACATGGATGCAGCTATGAAGCCGCCTGGTTTGCTTCAGGGAAAATTTATTTAAGAAGCTTCCCAATGGAAACCTCGACAAGACTAAGGTTGTTTGCACATTGTGCTATGCGGAATTAGTTTACTGTAGGAGTTCTTCCAGTCTCAAATACCACCTAAACGCAAAGCATCCCTTAGCTAATGCGGAAGATGCCGGGCCAAGCACTGATGTAGCGCAGGGGAAGAGTCGTCGTAAAACTACGATGTTTGAGTGCAACCGAGGCAAGCCCGTCAGCACAACTCTATCAGACAAGCTAACTAATCTAATAAACAGTTAATAAACACAAGTACATCTTATTGAACATAATTTATTTTCATCACCAATTATCATAGTAGAACAGCTTTCTCAAGCAGTTTGTGATGCATTTTGGAAACAGGAGATGAGCTCCTGGTCTAATGCGCCACCTGGCTTGAGAAACCCGTTCTCAAAGACTTACTTTTAGTCATTATTTGGGTACAGGGATGTAGTGGGGGCTAAACGCACGAAAACGCTGTTTATGCACCTCCCAAAATTGGGAAATTGCGTTTATCCACCTTTAAATTGCGGAAATTGCGTTTATCCACCTCTAAATAGTGTTTATGTGCGTTTACGAACATTAAGTTTCCTGCGCCTCGTATTCTGCCATTGGAATAATCCGAAATAAATTAGGTGTAATTTTAAAACACCACAAACTTTATATTTCATATTGTTGAACATACGCTGTAGTCTGAATCATTTCATCTGCGCTGTATATGGTCTGTGACCCTCCAATGAATGTGTTGCGGCTGCAACACCAATCAGGATCCACGAAGTATGTAAACACATACACGTTGTGGATTAGCCTACCTGTTCGTAATGGATATATTAGCCATGGATATCAGGCGATTTTTGAAGAGACCATCGAGTGCTCCCACTCCCACAGATGCCTGCAAAAGGCCTCAAGTACAGAGTAAGATCAATTCACGTTTGTAAACGTTGTTTTGGTTCGCACAACATCGCATTAAGACAGGGACAAACGCTAGCGGCTAGCCTAATAACGTGCTTTCAAATACGATGATGCAGGTACAAGCCAACCTTACTGGTTCCATCTAAATAGGCCTAATGAAATGTAATAATAAATAAATAATAACATTCATAGTTTACTCACCTCTAATTTTACCACTACACCACTGTTTGAGTAGCACACATATTCTGAATGCCTTCGGCGGAATTCAAATGAGCCATTTTAATCTAGATTAGTCTAGATTAACGCCAAGATTACAGTGAGATTAATCTAGATTTAAAAAATGTATCTATGCCCACCACTAGTAAAAATATAAGCAGTTTTTCCTGTGGCAAGCGGTTGTCCGATTTGGCCCAAGTTTAAACAGCTGTAATTCAGTCCTATTTTGACGTCAAGGTGATTGTGGTCTGAAGATAATCTGTCCCAAATTTGGTGAATATTTGATCAATTTAGTAGGAGGAGTAGGACAAAAACGTTTTATTAATTCATTCAAAATGGCGGCATCAATTCGGCTGGTATCACAAGTTAACATGTGTCAGACACGGGATCGCCCCCCTAGAGGTTAGAGGACACATCTACAAAGCACAATAAATCTGACTCTTCTTGAGTATAGACCCCCTGAGAATGAAACATTTTCATTACCATTATACTGTTAGACAGCTACTGTGGCATACCTGGCTTCACTAAACAGATAATCCAGTATCATGAAATGCTTGATGACTGTGGCTGGGTTCGAACCTATGACCTTGCACTTCAGAGGAACCCATCTTATCCCAGTGATCTATTCTCACTGCAGGGAAATGCTGTGTTCAGTTACTGAATAAAAAAAGTAAGCAGTTTCTCCTGTGGGAAGCGTTGTCAGATTTGACCCAAGTATAAAAAGCTGTAATTCAGTCCTATTTTTTCCTACATCTATTTAGGGAGAAATGGCTAATTCAAAAGAAGGCTAGCCAAACTTCACTGAGTGAGGGGATTGTTTTTAAGCGTCGGAAATTGAAGCCAGCGACGCACCACACAAGCTTGAGTTTAAATACATTCTTTAATGTGACATTACTTACTGTACATGCAAGTCTTGATTTGCTTAAATGTACATGTATGCTCAAGACCGCCCGATCCCAACACAAGCTCTTCTCCTGTCTGGCCCCCCAGTGGTGGAATCAACTCCCCACCTCCATCAGAGACACTGACTGTCTCTCCACCTTCAAGAAAAGGCTCAAGACGCACTTGTTCCGGGAGTACAACGGTACTTAGGAATGGTTCGCTTGACCCGATGTTAGTTCCCTCAAGGATCACAATGACTCTTGCTCAGAGACTTGTTGCTCTTGTGGTTAGTGGTAACTGATTTAAAATTGTTTGTACTCGCTGTGATATATTGTTTTTTATTATTGTTGCTTGTCTTTTTTTTCCACAGGTACACTTGCACTTATAGCAGTTCATGTTGTTTAATTGTAACTTGTTTAACTACATGCTCTTATGGTTCTTCCCTTTGGCACTTACTTTGGTTGTTCACAATGTGTGCTTCATGTTTTGGCTACTCGCAATGTTTTGTGGCTATCTCGTTGTTATGATCAGTGACCTATGCACTTTGTAAAGCTCTCTCTTGGAAGTCGCTTTGGATAAAAGCGTCTGCTAAATGAATAAATGTAAATGTAATTAGCGCTGCAGCTAAAAGCTGAGTTACTGTCGCTAATGTAAAGGTAGATAGCTAGTATGTGTGTGAATACACACACTAACGCGAGTGTTGTACACTTTGTTATTTGGATAACTGTTATGCTGTTGGTGTTATGGCACGCGCGATATCCGCCTTTCCCCTCTAAAATGACTGAATGTGCACCTCTGCAAACCAGGGTGATCAGATGAGAATGGGCAAATTCAAGGCATTTTACAGCAACGGCGCTACGAGCCATTACGAGACATCCATTGTAAACATTAGCGCATGGTGCCGCCTCTCTCCTCCTCATTAGCATTTAAAGCTACAGACACCAAAACAGCGCGTTCTGAGGAAAGCTCCTTGTGGGACTGCTAGTAGTGGCTGTAATTCTGCACCAAGGACCATGACTTTTGGGAAAGAGACTTCTGATACAGTATTAGGGGACCACTAAGGCCTATATAAAAGCATCCAAAAACAGCATGTCATCTTTAAGATTTCTCCCCATTCCTTGGTAAAAAATTGGTCTCAGCAACTTGGTTTCATGGGGGAAACTCTTAGCTAAGAATTTTTACGGCCATTTAGGAGAACTCTTAAGTGGTAAGATGAAAAGTTTAGTGAATACAACCCCAGGTAACTAGTGTTGAATCAGGTCAAATACAAAATACAGGAACAGGCCTACATGTAAATCGTTGGGAATTCTTAATGGAATACAAGACAAAGAAATATAGTAAAGCCATTAACAGCCTTTGTCAGACTACATGTTATGTCTTGGATTTAGACTTTGCATTCATGTGCAAACAAAACAATACAAAGTGATGACAACTTCAATGAAATTTCACTCTTTATTCCAATTTGCAGTAAGATATTTGGTTTGGCATTTGTGGTTGTGAATACAGTATTACACAGTACGAAAGAAAGAGTGTAGAAGGACAGACACCAGACATAATTTTGAAAAAGGTGATTACGGAATGGTGTGTGTGTGCCACGAAATACAGCATACAGTAATATATACTCTTTTCTACAATATTGTCAGAATGTCTTCTTAGAGTCACTGTACTGTTGCACAGTATAATACAGTCTGCATCATAGCAAAAAATAGGTAGTAAACACATGAACAAATGTAGAACAGGCAAAACGAATACCATTCATTGAAACAATTAAACATCCTTAAATACACATTGAAATCCTTCAATGCAATGCCACCCACTGTATTATGGAGTCCACAACATTAAATACTCCACTTTCCTATTAACATCTTGTTGGCAATGTCTTATGGACAATTTGTAGATTTCAAACCTGCAGTTGATAGCCTTTACAAGTAGCGTGTCCCCAACAAAATCTAAATCAACCAAATAGGCCTACTTACATGCTGTCACGGGCCCAAAGCCTTCACTTTCACCACATTCAAGGGCAGCAGTTTTGCTGGCCTTCTGGATGGGAACGGAACTTCGGTCACCCATATTTCAGTGTTCCTGTTGCACTGTACATCAAACGCTGCCGTGCTATTGAAACCTGGAGAGTATGAGCAAAATCCTAATGATATTTCCGTTGCATCATTCATTACATGGCGTTCCCTAACACTCGATTTACTGGTTTACAAACACGTTCTATGGGCCATTATAGCGGAATTTGAATTAACCACTTGAACTCAATACATGAAATTCTGTAATGTCACATTTCTCGACAAGCTCATTGCTAATAAACAAAACCTATGCCTAACAACGCAGCTTGAAACGGTTGTCGTTATAACAGTAGGCTACCTCAACTAGCTCCCGGCCTACTGAGGAGTCAAGTGTTCCGTTTCAATTCATACCGTAGGCATACTCACGGTTCTCTGTACAAATCACCTAAAACCTTGTGAGGACAACTGAGTCTACCTACCTAAAAGGAAATATGCAACTTGAACTGTAAACAAAAAGACAACTTACTCAGTGCCTTCTTAACATTGCACAGCGTGATTGCATGGCCATTTTTGACCGCTTGACTGAACGCGTCGTGCTTCTCCAGCGAAAACACCACAGTATTGTGGTCTTCCTCTCTTCCACTCTGAAAAACCGCGTTAAAGTACTTCGTGTTTCGAGCGGAGGTTTTAAGTGGAGAGACCGAAGGAAGGAATCCTTCGATCTCCTCTGGAGTCGCTTCACCGACCTTCATTCTTTTGGTTCCATGTTCTGATCACGTATGACCTACTGCAACTTCCTAAAGACTGTTCTCCAGCCCTGTTCCTTTTGAGATACCTGCCTGAAGGTTTTGGCTCCAACACTAATTTAGCACACCTGATTCTAATAATAGCTGGCTGATCATGGGGTGTGTTCATGAAACATTGTAAGGCTAAAAGTAGTTCCTAACTTGCCAATTTAGGAGAAACTCTTAAAAGTAGTAAGGCTGCGTGTCGGTCTTCATTTTTGGATTCCTACATTTCTGTTCTAAAGTATTTCACAAAGCGTTTTAGCCCCAAAGCCTAAACAAATAAAAAATGTCTGCTGCTGGCAATCTGCTTTGGAAACATTTGGTGATAATGAGCTTTTAAAAATATATCGCCTTAATCTCAATGATAATATGATTGTTGTAGAGATAATCATGGATGTCACAGCCCACATTGCTGCTCCTTAATCTCAATGATAATATGATTGTTGTAGAGATAATCATGGATGTCACAGCCCACATTGCTGCGGTCTCCCGGTCGTGTAGATTCACCCTCTACAACATCCGGAAGATCAGGAGATACCTGTCTGAGCATTCCACCCAGCTGCTAGTCCAAGCACTTGTCCTCTCAAAGTTGGACTACTGCAACTCGCTGCTCGCTGGTCTCCCAGCATGCGCAACCCGCCCTCTCCAGAGGATTCAGAACGTGGCGGCCCGTGTGGTCTTCAATCTACCCAAACGCTCCCATGTTACCCCGCTCCTCATCTCCCTCCACTGGCTTCCCATCACGGCCCGTATCAGATTCAAGACTCTGGTACTGACCTTCCGAGCGGTGAACAGGACTGCACCCGACTACATCAAGTCTCTCCTCCAGCCTTACACCCCCCCCCCCCCCCCCCCCCCCGCCACCTACAGTTTTCTTCTGACAACCGTCTGGTGGTCCCACCGCTCAAGAGCGCCCGGTCCCAACACAAGCTCTTCTCCTGTCTGGCCCCCCAATGGTGGAATCAACTCCCCACGTCCATCAGGGACACGGACTGTCTCCCCACCTTCAACAAAAGGCTCAAGACGCACTTGTTCCGGGAGTACAACGGCACTTAGGAATGCTTGGCTGGATCTGAAGTTAGTTTCCTCCAGGATTACAATGACTCGTATTGAGAGACTTGTTGCTGTTGTTGGTTAGTTGTAACGGTTTCAAATTCTTGTACTCGCTGTGAAACATTTTACTGTTGATTGTTTTTTTTTCTACAGCTACACTCTTGCACTCTTGTGGGGAGTTTAATGTTGTTCAATTGTAACTTGTTTAACTGCATGCTCTTATGGTTATTCCCTTTGGCACTTATTTGTTTTTCCACAATGTACGCTTCATGTTTTGGCTGCTCGCAATGTTTGGGGCTATCTCGTTGTTATGATCAGTGACCTATGGTCTTTTGTAAAGCTCTCTCTTGGAAGTCGCTTTGGATAAAAGCGTCTGCTAAATGCATACATTTAAATGTAATGTAAATGTAATGTCCTTCATAGAAACATCCCAATAACACCTGAGGTTTTGACAACTCTACACCACTTGGCCACATTGTGAAAGTGTTGCTATGCAGCACAGTCAAACTATGTATAGGCTAGGCGAAAGCTCAGCCAACAAATATCCTCTACAAACCCCAACACATTCTGCACGCAGAGCAAATATTTTGCAAGCCATTTAGTTCGCTAGCTTACACTTTTAGAGTGACTGACGTAAAACCTCAAACCTACAACCTTCTGAGTTGAATACTTGTGTCTTATCCGTTACACCACTGACTTTACTCTGTCATGTCAGGTTTCCTAAACACATGATGCAAGAAATCCGATGCGCTGACTAGCAGCATCTTATCTACAACGCAAAATAGTTCTGGCTCTTCTTGAGTAGATATCCCCTCAGAATGAAACATTACCATTATGATATTACTGCTAGACCGCTACTTTGATGTACCTGGATTCCTGTTTCACTAAACAGATAATCAGTGTCATGACAGACTTGATGTCAGGAATATTAATCTATCAAGCATTGCACAGTCAGTCGGTGAACAAGTTTAAGAAAGCCTTATTGCTTGCGGCCGGCCCACAAGGAGACAAAAACATCACACGCCATTGTGCTACAAAGTTTGTCTGCTAGCATGTTGCGCTAGCTACCTATTTAAGCAGCCCCGCTCTTTACAGTCATTGGTTAAGACAAAGGCATGCAAATGTCCCATGGCTCTTCTTCATTGGCTCCTTGCATAGACCTGGCGCGCGTGTGTGCGTGCGTACGACATCAACCCTGATTGAAACACAACAACAGAATCTCCGGTCCTGGGGCCGTAAACTCCTTCACATAGGTGTCAACAAATGGTCACCAGACCTTGCGTCTTCACCTATAGTCCTTGTCACACAGTATCTTAAAACAACCCCCTCTTCTAAGTCCTCAACCCCAAGATAAGGGTCCTGTATGTTCACCCCGAGTTCAGATTTGGGGTTAGGCCTCTCTTTGCACCCAAGGAATACTGAACACAGAATCATTCTTATACAGGATAAATGTGTTACATCTTCCATTTTTCCAACACTTGAAGGCTGTGGCTGGATTTGAACTTATGACCTTGCACTTCACAGGAGACCATCTTATCCCAGTGAGCTATTGTCAGTGCTTGTTGTCTAGTAGTAACTGATTTAACTACTTGTACTTGCTGTGAATTATATTATTGTTGCTTGCTTTCCATCGGTACACTCTAGCACTTTTGAGGATCATGTGGTTTAATTGTAATTTGTTTAACTACATGCTCTTATGGTTCTACCCATTGCCACGTATTTGCTTTTCACAATGTATGCTTCATGTTTTGGCTACCCTAAATATTTTGGGGCTATCTTGTGGTTTATGATCATTGACCTACGCACTTTGTGCAAAGCTCTTGTAAGTTGCTTTGGATAAAAGCGTCTGCTAAATGAATAAATGTTAATGTAGCTGAAGTCCTTGGTCTGGAGGGCCTTAGCTCTGAGGCGTAAAGGCCGAATTATACTTCTCTGACTCCGTTACGGACAGACGGATGGACGGAGTCAGACGGATTGGTTGAATTTATAGTACTCCGAAGGCTGTGGGTGCTGAAAACACTTCATTGCCAGAAGAGTAGGTGGCACTGCACTGCGATGCTAGCTAGGTTATCGAAAAGTCGGAGTAAATTTACATATTAGCCGTTTCATCAATAAAATACGCACATTTTCAGCAACTACACTCCCCATTTCTCGTCACATTTTAATTCAGATGCTGATTTACATGTACTGTTTAGCTGAAATATGAATTGTAACAATTTACAGCAATGGCGGTCAAAGGATTCTGTTCATCCTGTTTATTTTGTATTTTTATATTGTAATTTACGGCAACTTATATTTTATTGTATATTTAATTCTATTCTAATCCCACTTAGTACTGCTAGTTTATGTACCCTTAGTATAGTTAGTCCACATATTTAAATTTTAGGTATATGTTTATTGTATGCACCTTCCTGCCAAAGCAAATTCCTTGTCTGTGCAAACTTTCATGGTGAATAAATCCCTTTCTGATTGTGATTCTGATTATCACGGCAACCCCGCCCCTGACGCAAGGTTCTTAATACGGACCAATCACAGCCAAGGGGTTTCCGTAAAATGACGGACGGACAGACGGATAGTCAGGAAAATCAGGAGGCGCACGTAGAGCTCTCCGAGGGGCTCGGAGAGGGCACAGAGAGGGAATTTCTCGTCGGAGAGGGCGTTCCCTGTGTCCGTCTCCGTAAAAACGGAGAAGTATAAATCGGCCTTAAAACAATGATGGTTGCGCAACAAGTAAAGTAGCCCTGTAGTTTTATTCCTTGAAACTCCTTAAACTTAAACCTACATCCTGTTTCTTTTAAGAACAGCTGTATCAGTCTGCATCGCCTGGAGACAGGCATTTAGGCCCAGTGTGTGCGCTGTGTGGATGCCTAGATAGAGATATGGAAAGGGGGACAGGGAGGGAGGGAAAGCACAGATGCGGGGGACATAGACAGAGGGGAGGAGAGAAGGGGTGGGAGATAAAAGGGGGAGGGAGAGGAAGACAGGATATATAGAGAGGAAGGATGGAGAGGAATGGAGAGAAAGTGAGGCAAAGAAGGGAGCAGGATCCAGTAAAAGGAAAGTCCAACATCTGACGAGGATGATGCGTACAGGAGCTAACACCATGGATAACTAACCATAACACCATAGACAGGATGAGGATAGGATCAGGAGAGAGAAGAAGGGTATCTACATATTTAGGTTCTTTTGGTTTCTTGATAAAACTCTGGAGTTTAGTTTCCTGGGACGTTATCGTTAGTTATCTGGGATGTTAGGGATAGTTACAGATGTTTTACTGCCATCTCAGATCTGTTAGTGAATCATGTAGGGGTGGGAATCTTTTGGTACCTCACGATTTTATTTGATTGGATTTGAAATGTTAGGTTTTAGTGTTTGCTGTCAGATGTTAGTATTACAACAGCCGTGATATCAGAGCCCTGTCTGCATTGGACGAAACGTCTTAAATGAGTGAAGAAAACATGGTTGAGTAACAAAGCAGGATGTGATGTTTGGAACACTCCACTGGCACAAAATACAACTGGGAACCTTCAGCTAATAACAATAATCATAACAAATACTCTCATTTAGCAGATGCTTTTATGAAAAACAATGTACAGTATCAGTGGGTTAAGTTAAACGCTCTACCACTGAGCTAAATCCCCAACCAAAGCTGACAGGAAATCACAGGAAGGGTCCCCTCATGCTTCTTTCCAGCCAGCAAAACCTTCTAAGGTCAAGAAGAACAAAACTACCTCTGGCGCCCTGAACTCTGAACTTAGGTCATTGTGCATGTGTGCATTTAGTACACATCTTAATGATTTAACTTAATAATTTCACTCCCTAATAAAACCCCTAAACCCTCTCCCTCCAAGAGAGAATAAGCACAATTAACCTGAAGGAAGAGGGAGAGAGGGGAGGAGGGAGAGAAGGAGAGATAAAAGGAAGAAGGCGGTAGGGAAAAAGATTCTTACTTTGAATATTTACTTTTCTCTGAAATGATTGGTCTATCAACTCTGGCCTCACGATCACAGAATTCCCTTTTTTACATCATACATTACAACTGAAAAAAAGATTTACTGCTTAATGGACACTTCACATTCCTGGAAATACATGCCACAACCAGGTGTTGCGAAACACCTTGAAAACGACATTATTTGTCTAGGAATGCCCTGTTATAAGATTTGTGGGTAGAAGGTTATGGGTGACCTACAGCCTGCTTTGTGAAGCAGGAACAAAACAGAGCTTGGTGTTCTGGAGTTACAGAGTTCACAAAAATGGTGTCCTGTGAGATTTGCCTTGACAATTCACACAGAATAAAACATGTTTTTTCACCCTTGTTGAAATCTTACAGGCCCTTAAGGCCGATATATTCTTCTCCGTTTTCCAAAAAACGGACACATGGGAACGCCCTCCTCTACGGGGAACGCCCTCTCCAAGCTCTCCGAGAGCCATCGGAGAGCCCCGGAGAGCTTGACGTGCACCTCCTGAATTTTCTAACTATCCGTCGTAATTTCGGATAGTTACGGATACCCCCTTGGCAGTGATTGGTCAGTATTAAGAACCGCTTGGGTCAGGGGCGGGGTTTCCATGATAAACAGGACGAACAGAATCCTTTGACCGCCATTGCTGTAAGTTTTTACAATTCATATTTCAGCTAAACAGTACATGTAAATCAGAATCTGAATTCAAATGTGACGAGAAATGGGCAGTGTAGTTGCTGAAAATGTGCGTATTTTATTGATGAAACGGCTAATTTGTAAACTTTGTAGACTTCTCGATAACCTAGGTAAATAAACACTCGACAACGACTTACAAAAAACCGTTGCGCCACCTACTCTTCTGGCGGTGAATTGTTTTCAGCACCCACAGCCTACGGAGATACCATAACCGCAGTCTATCCGTCCATATCCGTCCGTATCCGTAAGCCCGCCCATCCGTTAACGGAGTCGGAGAAGCATACTGCGGCCTTTAGGGTCTAGACTGCAGGGTATGGGGCTGGTACTGAGACTGGTGAAATAGGGGGCTGGGGGATAAGGGGCTGTGTGTGGGGGGGGGGGGGGGGGGTATGGACAAGGATAAGACCCTGTAAGATACACTTGTCAGAGTGGTGGCTGTCACTAATCATTTTCAACAATAATCTATTTTTAATTTGTGGGGAATTCCCTGCCTAATGCTGAGGGTAGCCATGGCTCCCAGGTTATGATCCAGAGGCCAGGCTTACTGTAAACCCAGCCTGTGACGTTTGACATCACGCCACCAGCACTCAGAGGAAGGGGCCATTAAAACAATTAACATTTGTATTTATAGTCTTATGTAGATAAAACGGGGACTGTACAATGAAATGCTAATAGCTTTCTTTTCTAATCTTTTCATCAACGAAAGAAAGAAAAAGAAAGCAGGTTACAGTCGACCCCCGTGACAAAGCTCACATTGTCCTCGCGCCCGCACCCTCATTCTAGATACATCAGCAGTCACATTTCTTGAAAGAAGCCCAAGAGATGTGGTCCAGACAGACTGGCCACCTTCTCATACTCTTTGATATTGTAATGCAACATGCTGCTAGTCTGGGTTCGCCGGAGAGGAGGGCCTGGAATGTGTGTCACATGAAAAGAGGAACTGTAACATTTCGCTGGGTCTGACAAGGGACAATGGTGGCATGTTGGTTTTAATGTCACAGTGAGAAGGGACAAGACGTACGCCTCACCAGGACTAACTAGACTCACCCTGCCTAACCAGTTCTAACTACTGTAGGCTTCGCCTTGCCTCACCAGGACTAACTAGCCTCACCCTGCCTCACCAGGACTAATTTGCCTCACCCTGTCACACAAGGACTAACTAGCCTCACCCTGCCTCACCAGGACTAACTACTGTAGGGTTCACCCTGCCTCACCAGGACTAACTACTGTAGGCTTCACCCTGCCTCACCAGGACGAACTAGCCTCACCAAGACTAACTACTGTAGGCTTCACCCTGCCTCACCAGGACGAACTAGCCTCACCAAGACTAACTACTGTAGGGTTCACCCTGCCTCACCAGGACTAACTACTGTAGGGTTCACCCTGCCTCACTAGGACTAACTACTGCAGGCTTCACCCTGCCTCACTAGGACTAACTACTGTAGGGTTCACCCTGCCTCACCAGGACTAACTACTGTAGGGTTCACCCTGCCTCACTAGGACTAACTACTGCAGGCTTCACCCTGCCTCACCAGGACTAACTACTGTAGGGTTCACCCTGCCTCACCAGGACTAACTACTGTAGGGTTCACCCTGCCTCACTAGGACTAACTACTGTAGGCTTCACCCTGCCTCACCAGGACGAACTAGCCTCACCAAGACTAACTACTGTAGGCTTCACCCTGCTTCACCAGGACTAACTAGCCTCACTCTGCCTCACCAGGACTAACTATTGTAGACCTCACCCTGCCTCAGGGAATTAGTCCTGGTGATGCAGGGTTAGGTTAGGTAGTCATGGTGAGGCTAGAGAGGCAGGGAGCAGAGAAAACCTAGAGGACCATGTTCTGGTGTTGTAGGCCTTGAGGTCTGAAAGTGGTACTGCACACATCTTTCCGTCTCTTTCTCTGTGTCTCTTTTCCCTCTCTGTCTCTCTCAACCTCTCTCTTTGTCTCTTTCTCTCTACCACTAACATTGAAGAACTAACACAAGAGTGTTATCAAGTGAAGACAACCATTTCTTAACACTGGTCTGTGACAGAATGATGTTCAACCGATTTCCTAGACCAGAAAAAACCTTTTCACTCTTTCACGCTTTTTCCTCATCAACTCTGATTCAGCTCAGATCAAATTAAAGACAACATGAATGATTACATTCATAATTTCCACAAAGAGCATTCATGGCGGCCCTGTGACGTATGATCTGTGCCAGAGATGCTAGGCTTCACCCCATCACAGCCCTGCCAACCAGAGACCTGACCCCCTTCTGCCCCCCTCCTCACAACCCCATAGTGGCTCACTAGTTGGGAGACAGGGGCCTACGTGCAGAGCGACATCTCCTCTCAGATCTATTCTCCTCTACATCAGAATCCACATTACTCCCTCTCTCTATCTCTGTCCATCCCTCTCTCTCTCTCCATCCCCTCCCACTCTCTCCCACACTTCCCTCTTTCCTTCTCTCTCCATCTCACTTGCCTCCATCTCCCTCACCCCTCCATCTCTGTCCCTCATGCCCCCTTTTTTCCTTCCCCAACCTTAGTTTCATCACCCCTTTTTACCCAATTCCCACTGTTGTCCGCAAGTTAGTGTCAAACAAACACCACAAACACACACACAATCACACATTAACACACACACTATCTCTCTCACAAACTTACACAAAGATTTAAAACACTCGTGTAAATTCACTAGTGCCTACATACGTAAGCTGACATGCATGTATGCACACACACCCAAAAACAGCATATACAACACACATACACACAATCACACATACCCACACACACACTCTGGGCACTGTGAGTGATTAATGGTGATTAATGGTCCTCAGACCTTTTAGAGTAGCCATTCTGATGTTTGACAACAGTCCCCGCTCTCTCTATCCCTTTATCTTTCACATTCTCTCTATATATCTTTCTTTCTCTTTATCCTTCTCTCTATTCCTCTCTCTCTTTCCCTCTCTTTGTATCTTTCAGTCTCTATCTTTCAGTCTTTCTATCCCTCTCTCTTTCAGTCTCTCTGTCGGTATCTTTCAGTCTCTCTGATCAGTTGCTTCTGTGTGTCCCTAGGTTGAAACACAGAGGTGATCGTGTCTGCAGTAGGAGCCCCCAATCTCTATGTTTTCTGTACATGTGAGGCTGGCCCCTACACTGCATGTTTTTAAATCTCGTCTTAAAACTCATTTTTATTCTTTGGCTGTTATCTTTCTTTGTCTTGTGTATGTACAGAGTTGTGTTATGGCGTTTGCTACTGCGACTGTACAGTACTTGGTCAACGGTTGTTGTTTTTAAATGTACTCTATAAATAAACTTGACTTAATTTGACTTTTCCTATCCCTCTCTCTCGCTATCCCTCTCTCTGTCTATATCTCAGTCTCTCTGTCTCTCTTGATCTCTCTCTCTCTCTCTCACTATCCCTGTATTTCGATTAAAAGCTGCTTTTTCGAGACAGAAATCTACATGAATAGTCGATCTAAAAGTATGTTCACTCAAGTTCAATGTTGAGATTTGTACTGTGTTGTGGCTGTGTCAACTAAAGCTCCAAAGAAACTTGTAATAAACTTCCAAGACTTATTATGATGTTCTAACTTCATGAGTGTTTAACTCCTGGAGCCTGTACTACGAATCAAGATCAACATGCTCTGGATTACTTTCAGTTACTGTAATGGAAGAAATTCAAGTGGCACTGTGTAGATCAGAATAGTCAAGATGGCGGTTTCATTACAATTTATTTAGTTTGTACAAATTAAGAATTAACAGAGTACTCTGGACCGGTCATAGCGAAAGACATGCATATGTAACCTACAGGTCGTTCGAGAGAGTGGTGGAGAACAACCCTAAAACCCTGCCTTATATAAACTTAGAACAAATGGTTCTTCTGATGGTCAATCCATCAATATAGCGGTCTCTGTGATTGGTCAGCACTACTCAGTGACAGTTTGACTCCATACCAAGTGTCCCACAGTTCTTTGATGTCACAGCTCCCTCTCTAAATGAGGAGATGGTTAATGATACAAAAACAGGATGTCTGACTTGGCCATCTCCTTGGCCAAAAGGTTAGGTCAGCTCGCTCCACTGATAACCATCTCTCCAACCCCCAGACCCAACTAAGACCCTCCAATCGCAAACACGGACAAAACAAGAGCCGCATATTTCACGCAGGAGGAGCACACAATAATCTTACAAACTTTGTCTACTCTACTTTTGTCTAAATCAACAAAGGTGCTGCGGCCAAGCTAGCAGAAAATAGCAGGTGCTGTAAATGCGTAAGCTACATGACTTATTGATATCTTGTGCCCCAGGCACAAGATGACCATAATTACACGTGTGCATTCCATAAGATTAAACTTTGGTTGCTGTATTATTTTAGTTGCAACCCTGGCAGTGGCAAACGATCGTGGGACCAAATAAAAAATGTATATAAAACCATAATTCGAAACGGTAAGTAGCAGTAGGCAATACTTGCACATATTTTAAGGCCAACAAGTACAAGGCTGAGTTGCCTGAGTCAGTCCCTTTTGTAGGATATTGGTATAGCTACAAAGGGCCTATAGAACAATGAAATTGCTTGCAGCCAACAGGAAGAAAAATTAGGCAAAGATAACTGGGGGGGCCCTCCTCCACAGGACTTCACTCCTGCTGAGGAGCTGGCCCTCTCCAGCCATCAGGGTAGCCCCACACAGTATTTTTTTTTCTGTATTTCTGAATTACAGGAAATACAGATAGAAAGACAATGGCAAACTGTACATTTATATTTTTTCATTTTTTTTACAAATATTAGTTAAAACACATAATTTCATAATAATAACATTTTCACCAAAATGTTCTGTTAAAACACATAATTTCAAAACTAACTATTTTAACAGTTTTTAACAACTTCTAAATAACATATTTTTTGGTTTAGACATAGGAACCTTGAATTGTGAACTGAGCTTGGGTAGTTGACGTCATGCAATCCCAGCATGCACCAGTCAATATCAAAGACTACAAAAGCCTGCAAAAGCCTTTTTGGGGCTATCTCGTTGCTTATGATCATTGAACAATGCACTTTTAGTGAAGCTCTTTCTTGGAAGTCGGTTTGGATAAAAGTGTCTGCTAAATGAATAAATGTAAAGACTCCAGAGTAGGACGAAGGAAAGTTGATTAGATAGTTGTGTAGCGGCAACGCTCCTGTTACCCAGAATGCCCCGCGGCAAGCTGAAAAGCTACAGAGTTAAAGATTTAAGCTTAGTTAGATAAACATTGTTTGGAGATTTGTTGTTGGGTTCATTCTGTTTTGATATGTGTAATGTGATGGTCTGTAGTTTGGATAAATTAAGTGTTGACCCTGAGTGTGACTGATGTCCAGTTAGATGGCTATCTAACCTGTCTTATGGGACCAACGTGAGGCGAGCAATATTCCTCTCCAATTCATACAGCTAGCTGACGCTACAGGTGTAAATATCTGGATACTGATACAGCATCCGGATGCTGTATGTTGTGCTCACGACTAGTTTGGAATGAATATGTTAAATTGTTATATCTTGTTTTGGCTTTATTTAATATTTTTCATTATTGAAAATGCTGTGTCATAACATTTACATTTTTACATTTAGTCATTTAGCAGACGCTCTTATCCAGAGCGACTTACAGTAAATACAGGGACATTTCCCCTGAGGCAAGTAGGGTGAAGTGCCTTGCCCAAGGACACAACGTCATTCGACACAGCCGGGAATCGAACCAACAACCTTCCGATTACTAGCCCGATTCCCTAACCACTCAGCCACCTGACTCCTCATAACATGGGTTTATAATGTGAACGTACACAACGTACATATGTTTGTACAATTACAAATCGTTTTCCCCCCGCAAATCTGGTTTATTCAGGATAATAGTACACATTTAAAATGAGAAATGCTGTTTTTTTACAAAGAAGTTCAATTCATAAAAGTCATATTTACGAATGTCCCTGTACTTACTGTAAGTCGCTCTGGATAAGAGCGTCTGCTAAATGAATAAATGTAAATATAGATTTACCGGCAAAGAACAGTCTGTAATCTAATATTACAGATATATCTTGTAAATTTGGTAAAGGAAAATACAATTATTTTACGGTTAATTCATGTTAATATATATATTTTATTTTACTATGCTTTAATTTGTTTAATCTGGCGTCCCAGCTGCTAGATTGGTCCTGTTTTTTTACAGTGCATGATGGAAGGAGTGGAAGGGGAATTTCTTCAGACCCTGGTGGCAGCAGCTCGGAAACCCAGCTATATGTATGTTTCAAGTAATCTATGTGACCATGTTCATTCAACAATTATTTATGAATATTGTAGGAGTGAAATGTATTACTGCTCTCTGCAGTGACAGTAAATACAGTGGTGTTGCAGCCACCATCCACTGTCGTCCCACTGTGCCGTACAGAGGAACTAATAGTCATACACCAGTATGTATGCCATATGTGGTTGCTGAATATTGATCAAATATGCCATTTACTTTCTCAAGTGGAGGTCCTAGATGATCAGGAAACTGTGTCTGCCTGCTCAGAGAGCATTTTGGGGGTACACTTTTGAGTTTTATTTACCACTTGCAACACAGATGGTGAGTGTGTGAACGTGTGGCTGTGATTGAAGTGTCTGTAATGACTTGCTAATGGTGTTGGTCTGAACATGAGACACAAGTCCTTAAAGTGCTCATTTCAAATATGACTCAATTTATTAAATTGCTATGGTGTTAAACTCAGCAGGAAGAGGAACTTCTTCCTCTCCCTGAGCCTAGGGCCTCCACTTCAAGGCCAAGACAAAGACACGAGGTATAAGCGATGAACCTTGAAACACAGTAGTCAAATGGACACCTTCAACTTTCTCCAAGTGTGCCTTGCAAAGGGACAATGTTCTTTATTCGTTTCAGGTTGGAGCAGACAATGTGAGGGCCCTGTATAAAAGAACCCTGGAGCTCAATATAGAGTATAAGATGCTTTTAATTAAAAAAACAAGGCTGGCTTTTCTGTGTTCCTATAGGGAAGGGAGAACACATGAGGATATATTTGGTAAATGTTTTCTACGTTTTGGTCTTTTTATACCTTTTTGTGCCTTTTGAGTCTTTTGTGAGGGTTTTCACCATTTCTTTCAATGTCCTATTTATTATTTTTGAAAAATGCAAAAAAAAAAGTGAATGAAACATCGAAATTCAATGAAAGTAGTGAAATGATCATTTATTTAACTTGTGAAGATCATTGTACGGTACCATACACATTGTTCTTTTTGGTTTGAAATGTTTTGGTTGAAGGAAACCCACATTTCTGATATGGAAATAATTAGAAAATGGGTCAAAGCAACCCAAGGACAACAGAAGGGATTAAGGGGAGACACCCCAGTGAATAGGAATAACATATCAACATGACACTACATAAAAGTGCCCGTAGCGAAATAACGCAACGCTATGCATACAGTCTGTGGGACTGTGAGCGCACGGCTTTGATGTGTCGCATTGGCAACATACGGCTCAAGAAGTTGGCAAAGATAATATATAATGATTTTCTCTGCTGAGAATCTATATCTTTCATAAAGATAGTCATCAGGGAATGCCAAAGGGGTTTGTCGGTCTCTAAATGTTATGGTTCTTCTGAGCTCTTCTGGCTCTTCTCACTATCTGCGCACCAAGCTCCACAGGATCTTCTATGAACGGTGACGCCATTATCCTCAAGAATTAGTTAGTGGGCGGGGCTTTTAAACCGGTTGATCTCTGTTCTCCAACTTAACCTGCTCCCGACCAGGGTTAGGCGTTCAACATGTGTTACCATGGCGCTCTACCCCGGTAAAAAGTGATCCACCGTTGTGATACAGAAAACCCTCGGTTGAACCTGAAGTTACTTCGTTAACGCCAAATCTTGATTCGTAGTACAGGCCCTAGCTCCCTCAGGTCTGTGCAGACACTTGAGGTCCTTGAATCTTGGGTCAAGTGCTGTGGAGATTTTCAGCCATGTACTGTTTGTTTTGTCCTTGTGTTTTTCCATGTCCAAGGTGAAGGTCTGCTTGAACTTGAGGATGTAGCCTGGGTCATCCTCTGAATTCTTCATCACCCGAGACAGATGGCATAAGGCAGGCAGCACAACAGAACATGATACAAACTTTTCTCCTCCAAGGAGTTCAGTGAAGTATCTGCAAAAGACCAAAAAAAATTAAACTCTGAGGGACTTTCACTTTTATATTCTTTCATAAACAAAAAGCAATACCAAACAGCCGTAAGATGGACGTGAGGCTAAAATAATTTCCCTTAAACTCAGTTGTAAACAATGACACACACATGTAAAGCTACGTTAAGCACTGTGTATATCAGATTTGACACCGAACCAGTGGCGGCTACTGGTCTTTCAAACAGGGGAAGCTCATTTCGGCCTACATAATATACATTTTCAGTTCACTGGCTAGTTCACCCCTACGACACTAGCCTAGCCTACTGTATGAATGAATGAATGAATGAACGAACAACCTTCAGTTCTCACTGGAGCGGTTCGCAACCGAATGCGAAGCGGCTGGGATGGGAATCAGTACCTCCAAATCTGAGGCCATGGTTATCGACCGGAAAAGGGTGGAGTGCAATCTCCGGGTCGGGGAGGAGATCTTGACCCAAGCGGAGGAGTTCAAGTATCTCGGGGTCTTGTTCACGAGTGAGGGAAGAATGAAGCACGAGATCAACAGGCAGATCGGTGCGGCGTCCGCAGTGATGCGGGCTCTGCATCGGTCCGTTGTGGTGAAGAAGGAGCTGAGTTTAAAGGCGAAGCTCTCTATTTACCAGTCGATCTACGTTCCTACCCTCACCTATGGTCACGAACTGTGGGTAGTGACCGAAAGAACGAGATCGCGAATACAAGCGGCCGAAATGAGTTTTCTCCGCAGGGTGTCCGGGCTCTCCCTTAGAGATAGGGTGAGAAGCTCGGTCATCCGGGAGGGGCTCAGAGTAGAACCGCTGCTCCTCTGCATAGAGAGGGGCCAGTTGAGGTGGCTCGGGCATCTGATAAGGATGCCTCCTGGACGCCTCCCTGGTGAGGTGTTCCGGGCACGTCCCACTGGGAAGAGGCCCCAGGGAAGACACAGGACACGCTGGAGGGACTCTGTCTCTCGGCTGGCCTGGGAACGCCTCGGGGTCCCCCAGGAAGAGTTGGTGGAAGTGGCCGGGGAGAGGGAAGTCTGGGCCTCCCTGCTTAGGTTGCTGCCCCCGCGACCCTACCCCCGGAAAAGCAGAAGATGATGGATGGATGTTTATGATATGTTAATTGTATGCACCTGCCCTCCACAACAAATACCTTGTTTGTGAACACTTACTTGGCAAATAAACACAATTCTGATTCTGAGAGGATTGATAGATTGAGAGATGTTGATCCTGCAGTGAACATAGTGTTCAGTAGGGGGCAGTCTTACTTCAGCTTCCATGTCTGGCAGCATGAAATAGAATGTAGGTCACTGACTGTACGGGCAAGGCTTCTACCCACTCACTGCACCCCTCCCCATTCTCCACCACATCCACACTCACTGCACCCCTCCCCCTTCTCCACCACATCCACACTCACTGCACCCCTCCCCCTTCTCCACCACATCCACACTCACTGCACCCCTCCCCCTTCTCCACCACATCCACACTCACTTGTAGCGGGGTTTGTTCGTTTAAGATTAGCAATACTTAATTTATAATAAAGTATGTAGTTCTTGGGGGCACCACCTCTTATTGTTAAAGGGATAGAGGAAACCTTATTGAATAATATTGAAATAATACCCTTCGTAATAATCAGTCTAATCTTAAGTAGTGAATTCTATGAAAGTAGAGCAGATCAGATAACGTGAGTGATACGCAAATATTATACACAATGATTTATTTAGGAAAATGTAATTATAATGAACAAATACCAGATAAGTTATGGGTTAGTCAGAGTAGTACAGTGGCTGGATGCAAATGAGGGCGAGCAACACAATGGCTGTGTAGAGCGTGTGTGAAGGGGGGAGGGAGAGAGTGGGAGAGGGGTAGAGAGGGACAGGTAGGCCTTTCTGGTAACAATGGATGAGCAAGGGCAACTGACTTAACGAGGGTTAAGTTAACTCATTTGTAAAATACAATCAACATCAACAATCTAATCACAACATGCCAATATGTCACAAGTAAGAAATATTGCAAATCGTAGTTACTTTTGTCAGTTTGAAGAAGGAGTCAAAGGTTCGTTATGTCCAACGAATAGAAAGCGGAATCTCTCGTAAAAATTCCGGGCGCTCAGTGAATGTGCCAATTGAGAGGAATAGGTTAGAGAGTGACGCGTTCACCTCAGTTTAATCCTACGAACAAGCGGGGGTGATTGTACGTTTGGGGGTTTTATACTCCAAAGAACAAGGGGGGGGGGGTCCCCGTGAAGGTGACCTTTTTCATTGGTCAGTTTCCCCCACCTGGGCGTCGTCCTGAGATCTGCCTAGGTGTGAAGTGGCTGTACCTTTTGAGTTCCGTTATTTCAACTGTCCATGGAATGCTTAAACTTCAGAATATAACAATACAACATTCATAAATGGTTTTGTTAGTATGGTACAATCATTTTGATATCAAGATTGGCTGACTTAACTATACTTGAAGGGAAGTTATAATCAAGCCTCAATTAAACAACGTTCTAAGTAAATGAGAAAAACACACATTATAACACATCAACTACTGTCATTGAAATAGTGTCCATGAGCCATGTAGTCCTTGAGAATATGTTTGTAAATCCACATAAGAAAGTTCTTCCTTATAAATCCTTTGTCTGTTACTGTGGGCCGTGTGGCCTCTGTTTCTGACCCCATGCTGGGCCAGAAGCTTTGAAGCTTCTCCTCTGGGAGAAGGACAAAGGGGGAAAACCCTTTCCTTGTCGGGAGTAGGAGAAGGTGTGATGGTACCGTGCTTTGTCTGTGGACTGTGCTACACACTGCACCCCTCCTCCTTCTCCACCACATCCACACTCACTGCACCCCTCCCCCTTCTCCACCACATCCACACTCACTGCACCCCTCCCCCTTCTCCACCACATCCACACTCACTGCACCCCTCCCCCTTCTCCACGACATCCACACTCACTGCACCCCTCCCCCTTCTCCACCACATCCACACTCACTGCACCCCTCCCCCTTCTCTACCACATCCACACTCACTGCACCCCTCCCCCTTCTCCACCACATCCACACTCACTGCACCCCTCCCCCTTCTCCACCACATCCACACTCACTGCACCCCTCCCCCTTCTCTACCACATCCACACTCACTGCACCCCTCCCTCTTCTCCACCACATCCACACTCACTGCACCCCTCCCCCTTCTCCACCACATCCACACTCACTGCACCCCTCCTTCTTCTCCACCACATCCACACTCACTGCACCCCTTCTCCATCACATCCACACTCACTGCACCCCTCCACCTTCTCCACCACCACCACACCCACACTCACTGCACCCCTCCCCCTTCTTCACCACCACCATATCCACACTCACTGCACCCCTCCCTCTTCTCCACCACCACCATATCCACACTCACTGCACCCCTCCCCGTTCTCCATCACCACCACATCCACACTCACTGCACCCCTCCCCCTTCTCCATCACCACCACACCCACACTCACTGCACCCCTCCCCCTTCTTCACCACCACCATATCCACACTCACTGCACCCCTTCCTCTTCTCCACCACATCCACACTCACTGCACCCCTCCCCCTTCTCCACTACATCCACACTCACAGCACCCCTCCCCCTTCTTCACCACCACCATATCCACACTCACTGCACCCCTTCCTCTTCTCCACCACATCCACACTCACTGCACCCCTCCCCCTTCTCCACTACATCCACACTCACTGCACCCCTCACCCTTCTTCACCACCACCATATCCACACTCACTGCACCCCTTCCTCTTCTCCACCACCACCACACCCACACTCACTGCACCCCTCCCTCTCCACCACATCCACACTCACTGCACCCCTCCCCCTTCTCCACCACCACCACATCCGTGATACTGTACAAGGTTTGTGCGTATGATATCAACTGGATGACAAGCATCATTTAGAGGACATGACAGATGAACTGTGTTTCATTGTTTTATATTTATGGCCGTCCAGTGTTTATAAACCCCGTTGTTGCCGTGGCGACCGCCTCACGTGGGCATCAGGTGGTGAGCAGATCATCTGGCGTGGGCTGACACCAGCCAAGGATTAACCCTTAACCAGGGCAGCCAAGCGGAGAGGGACGATGATCTCTGCTGGAAGAAGTCAGAACCCTAGAACCCCACCACACATCAGATTGGGTGCAGAGTTTAACCTTAACCCTATAGAAGATTATCATGCCTTGTGTTCCAAAAGCCCTGGCTGTTTTTTGGGATCTGGCTTTCTGACTGGTTCTGGTTGGTTTTGTCTGAGTCTGCCTGGTTTTCGTTCTGTCCTGTCTGGTTTGAGTCATCTGGTTCTAGTCATCTGGCTGGTCCTGGCCTGTCTGGTCGTGGCTTGGTCTAGCTGTCTGGGTCTTGGTTCTGCCAAGTTGTGGCTGGTACAACACTGTCTGGTTCTGGTCCTAGTTTCTTCCTAGAGTGTCTGTACCTGTCCTCTATACTTTTTAGGAAACACATGCTCCTCTCTGCCCCTGGTAGGGTTGGGTGTTGGATGCTAGGGTTGGGGTAACGGTTAGGGTTAGAACCTCATGCAGCCCAGAGGAAACAGACGTAAATCAGAATGGCGTGCTTTGGTCACTGAACTGTGTGTGTGTGCAAACTTCAAAGCCTTTGAATGTCCTCAGTAAGACTGTGATGTAAAATAAGGTTTATCCTTCACTTTGTTCCTCCCTCCTCTTCCTCCCTCCTCTCCTTCCCTCCCCCCCCCCTTTGCGTCCACACTTACTGATCCTTTTCTTCTTCCCTTCCTCCCACCCACCTTGTCTTCATTGTTCTTTCTTTCCCTACCTCCCCCCTTTCCTCCCTTCATGCAACTCTGCTGCTGTCCCTCCTCCCTTCTCTATGGAGAAGAGAGAAGGGGAGAGGGGACAGGACGATAGAGAGAGAGCAAAGCAGATGAGAGGGAAGGAGAGTGGAGCTCCAGCTCTGTGAAGCCCTGCCGTCTCCTCTCCATCAGCTTGCCATGTGGGTTAGGGTTAGGGCCTCTCACGCTTCACAACAACACCGCCAGGGTTAACAACAACACCGCCAGGGTTAACACGCCACACAGCATCAAAGGCCTGGCGCACCCCTGCTGCCTTCAAGCTCACATGAGATCATGGCAACCCTGTCTTTAATGTCTGCAGGAGCTCAGATGGACCTGAGGGAGACGGAGGGAGCTGGGAGAGAGGTTAGGAGAGAGGCTGGGAGATGGAGTGGGGGGGGAAGAGAGGGATGGGAGAGGGAGTGAGAGGGCAGGGAGACGGAGGGGGCTGGGAGAGGGAGGGAGACGCAGTGGGAGGGAGAGAGGCTGGGAGAGGGCTGAGAGAGGGACAGGAGGGGGAGGGAGAGAGACTGGGAGAGGGAGGGGGAGGGAGAGAGGCTGGGAGAGGGAGGGGGCTGGGAGCTCTCCCCCCCAACTCTCAGCCTCTACCCTCCAGTGTTTATCAGCCCCCAACTCTCAGCCTCTACTCCAGCCTCTACTCTCCGGTGTCTATCCATAGCATTTAACCTTGACCCCAGCTTCTGTCCCCCAGTGTCTATCCAAGTTGTCAGCCTGCACCCCAACCTTTACCCTCCAGTGTCTATCCATAGCTCTCAGCATCTACCTCCAGTCCCCATCCCCAGCCTCCAGCCCCCCTCTCCTTCTCTCCATCTCTCTCTCCCTCTCTCTGTCTGTCTAAGTGGTCAGTAGTTTCAGCACCTAACTTGTCCCTGATAGGATGTTGGAACCTGTATGAGCCTCCTTTACAGCATACAGCGGTTGTCTATGATGCCATCGCTATGAACAGACGCATGGCACACCTTGATCCTACGGTGAAACGGGATGGTCTGTTCTGTAACCAGGATGAGACTGTTGGGCATCTTTTTAGCCAGGGTTCCAGAGCCTGTTTCAGGTGCTGCAGTGTATGAGGCTCGGTCACTCTTTATTTGGGGACCTAGAGGACATCATGTCTCCTGAACTATTTATTTTGGCAGTTAAAGTTGGCAATATGAAAAACACAGAAGAGTAGCCTCTGGGGAGTAGGGTCACTTGATGCAAAGGCAGTGTTACTGGGGCTGGTCATGGCAAGGTTACGTATTGAGTTTTCATATTTTAAGCTGGTGAGAAAGATGGAAGAGTTCATTGCTCTGTGGGGGGAGGGGTGCACAGTGAACAGGGGGGGCTTTAGTTATTAAGTTGTAACCAAGGAGTATTTTTTTGTCTGTGAAATTTTATTTCTGTTTCTCTCTCTCTGTATCTCTCTCTCTCTTTGTGTCTCTGTCTCTGTCTGTCTGTATCTCTCTCTGTCTCTCTCTGTATCTCTCTCTGTCTGTCTCTCTCTGTCTGTATCTCTCTCTGTCTGTCTGTCTCTCTCTGTCTGTCTGTCTCTCTCTGTCTGTATCTCTCTCTGTCTGTCTCTCTCTGTCTGTATCTCTCTCTGTCTGTCTCTCTCTGTCTGTATCTCTGTCTGTCTGTCTCTCTCTGTATCTCCTCTCCCTACTCTGGTTCCCACACTGCCTCTCTTTGTCTCTATTCTCTGTGCTGCTCCATCTGGGACCTCAGCACAGCTGTGCTTCCCAGCAAACACAGATCCTGTACTTCCTGTTGCATTAAAATGTTTAACTTTTATCATCCTGTCTGTCTGAGCTCTGAGATCTGTATATTCACAGGTAAGGACCCTGGTCTTTTAGTCTTAGGACACACATACTAACATACACATACAGACACACGCACGCACACATACACACACACACTCACCTGGACCATGTCCCTCTGCGACCTCTTTGTGAGGCCCACCTCCTGGCTGACTGCTCTGCTAACCCTCCCCACCTCCTGGCTGACTGCTCTGCTAACCCTCCCCACCTCCTGGCTGACTGCTCTGCTAACCCTCCCCACCTCCTGGCTGACTGCTCTGCTAACCCTCCCCACCTCCTGGCTGACTGCTCTGCTAACCCTCCCCACCTCCTGGCTGACTGCTCTGCTAACCCTCCCCACCTCCTGGCTGACTGCTCTGCTAACCCTCCCCACCTCCTGGCTGACTGCTCTGCTAACCCTCCCAGGGGATCAGGAGTTACCTAGAAACCTTTCACCTCCCCTCCTCTCCACACCTCCCTCTCTCTGTACCTCCCTCCTCTCCACACCTCCCCCTTTCTCCCTCTTTACCTCCCCCTCCTCTCCACACCTCCCTCTCTCTGTACCTCCCTCCTCTCCACACCTCCCCCTTTCTCCCTCTTTACCTCCCTCTTTCTCCCTTTACCTCCCCCTCCTCTCCACACCTTCCTCTCACTGTACCTCCTCCTCCTCCACACCTCCCTCTCTGTACCTACTCTCCTCTCCACACCTCCCCCTTTCTCTCTCTTTACCTCCCCCTCCTCTCCACACCTCCCCCTTTCTCTCTCTTTACCTCCCCCTCCTCTCCACACCTTCCTCTCTCTGTACCTCCTCCACACCTTCCTCTCTCTGTACCTCCTCCACACCTCCCTCTCTGTACCTACTCTCCTCTCCACACCTCCCTCTTTCTCTATTTACCTCCCCCTCCTCTCCACACCTCCCTCTCTCTGTACCTCCTCTCCTCTCCACACCTCTCCATTTCTCTCTTTACCTCCCTTCCTCTCCACACCTCTGCCTTTCTCTCTCTTTACCTCCCCTTCCTCTCCACACCTCCCTCTTTCTCTATTTACCTCCCCCTCCTCTTCACACCTCCCTCTCTCTTTCTACATCCCTCTTGTTCCTTCCTTTCTCTTCCTTCACCTTCATTTCTCCACTCCTTTTCTCTCACCATTAGTCTCTCTCCCTCTCTCCTTTTGTCTTCCCTTCTCCTCTGACATGTAGTACAAGTTAGCAGCAGAGTGTCTGACAACCTACCAGCATTTAACTCCACCGCTGCTTCAACGCAATTCATCAACATCCAGTACAGTGTGTTTGTGTGTGTGCATGTGTGTGTGTGTGCATACGTGCATGTGTGTGTGTAATCAGAGTTGGGAATAGTAAGTCCACTTGGCCAGTGTCTTTTGTGATTGGTCTATACATCTCTCCAGATCACAAAGGACAGGACCTTTTTTATTGGCTCATAAAAGCTCAACAATACCAACCAACTAGAGAACAGAGAAGGGATACGACTATGTGAGGCGACGTCCAGGTAGTATTCCAGAGAGCTCCACCCTCTAAATGCAGGGTTATACAGAGACAGTGAGACATGTGAATTGTTCCCTAGACAAGTCAAGATTAACCTATTCGCAAGTTTTTTTCATTCCCAACTTCCCAGTCACATCTGCACATATCTGCTTCTCGAGGAGCTGTTCCCACACAGCAGTCTGCTACTGGGCTTGATTTATGCTCCAGTCATCTGTGGAGCCTTAGGATTACACACACAAAGACAGAACTGTGCTTCGTCCAGCTGCATGACTGGGACCCTCACAGTATTGGAGAGTAGAGCAGAGCAGGATAGAGTACTGTAGACTAGAGTGGGTTACTCTAGTGTAGAGTAGGTAATTGTTCAGTACTCTAGTGTAGAGTAGGGTATTGTAAAGTACTCTAGTGTAGAGTAAGGTATCGTAAAGTACTCTAGAGTCGGGTAGGGTACTGTAAAATACTGGAGTTGTTATATTAGCATTGTACTTAATATATTATTATTGTTGCACCATGCCTAGTAGCTGAGAGTGTGTTCATTGACTTTCTGCTGTACTTTTATGTACGCTGTTTGAATGTTGCTTTGGATAAAATTGTCTACTAAATGAATTAAATGTAAATAATGAAATATAGAGCAGGAGAGAGATATGTGTAAGGGAGATAGAGCTAAGTGTTGTCTGGGGTCCTGAGGCAGAACAATGAACCATCAGTCAACAGGAGAGAGAAAGAAAGGGAGAGGGGAGAGAAAGAGGGGAGAGAAAGAAAGGGAGAGGGGAGAGAAAGAAAGGGAGAGGGGAGAGAAAGAGGGAAGAGAAAGAGGAAAAAAACTGAACAGGGGGGGTGTAGAGAGAAGGTGGGGGAGAGAGTGGGGGAAAAAGAGAGGGAAATAGAGAGACAACTGAGAAAGGAGAGAAGGGAGGGGGAGGCAGGGAGGAAGGGAAAGAGAGAGGTTACATTATGTAAAACTAACTCAGATAAAGACATTGGCTGAGTGGAGCCATAAAACAGGCAAATGCTCTGAAAACCAAACCAGCGCAGACTCCCTCCCCCTCTCCCTTCCGGCCTAATCTCTCCTCCACCCTCTCCTCTCTCTCTCTCTCTCTCTCTCTCTCTCTCTCTCTCTCTCTCTCTCTCTCTCAGTATCTCTCTCCCTCACCAAACATCTTTCTCACCCCTCCTCCCCTTTTCACTCGCCGTCCAGGGCTTTGTTGGTGGATGGAAAAGTACTGGAGTGTCTTGCCAGCCCCACAGAGAGAGAGAGAGAGAGAAAAGAGGGGAGGAGATAAAAAGGGATAGAGGATAGAACAAGAGAGAGAGGGAGGGAGGTGCGGAGATATATATATATATATATACAAAGAGATAGACAAACTAAAGTGTATTAAGATTAGGCTATATCTTTGAGTTAGTGGTTGTCTTCCAGCATACAAACATCCGACTAAACGAGGGTTAGATTTGTGACCAGCAACTCACACACACATTGACGTACAAACACACACAGTTATAGCTGTGCCAGCAGCCACAGATGCCCCCAGAGAAACTAAACAGATCCCAGAGCAGGATTAGAGGATGTATGGAGCCCTGCTAGACTAGATCCACCCTGGGAAACCCCAGCCAGCCTCTCTGGGGGAGAGGGGGGGAAAGAGTGGGAGGGAGAGAGTGGGAGGAAGAGAGGGGGAGAGTGTGAGGGAGTGTGGGGGAGAGAGTGAGGGAGAGTGGGGGGGAGAGTGGGGGAGGGAGTGAGGGAGAGAGTGAGAGGGAGTGGGGGGGAGAGTGTGAGGGAGTGTGGGGGAGATAGTGGGGGGGAGAGAGAGTGGCAGCGGGGAGTGTGGGGGGGGAGAGTGTGGAGGAGAGAGTGGGGGAGAGTGGGAGGGAGTGGGGGGGAGAGTGTGGGGGGGGGGAGTGTGGGGGAGAGGGGGAGAGTGTGGGGGAGAGTGGGAGGGAGAGTGGGGGGAAATGGTTTCACAGTCTCAGTAGATATCCCCTCCACCACCTGGTGCTGCAAGTAGGATGGTGTGGGCCCCCTGCCCAGCCCCCCCTGGAGGAGGGGCTGGGGTTAGGGTTATCCACTACACCACTAATGTCACTGGCCTCTACAGAGCCCTGGAATAGACCTAGATAGACCTAATAGACCTGGAAGCTGGCCTAAGGCCACATGCACTCTCCATGACACACACACACAGCATGACACACACTCACAAACACACGCACACACAGACACACAGATAGAAACACACACACACATGCACTCACACACACAGATAGAAACACACACATACAGACACACACCAGTGTTTGTGTCACCATTCTGACCTTTCATGTTCACATGCACCAGCATTATTCAAATGCTGACTGAATCACTGGACAAATAATCTATTTTGGTGAAATGAGCAACCTCCAGGATTGCAGACAGACAAGTTCATACCTAGACAGTGTGTATGTGTGTGTGCACACGCATGTGTGTGTTTGTGCATGTGTGTGTGTGTGTTTGCAGGCCACTCCGCCCCCTCTCCCCTGATACTCAACTGTTCAAATTAAAAAAGAAAAGTAAAAGAAAAGAGAAAAATGGTTTTATTCTCCATGGCAGGATTAGGATTAGTAGTTAAGTAAGAGTTAGCAGTTAGGGGTTAGGTTTAGTAGTTACCGTAAGTAAAAATTAGGGTTAGGGCAAAGGGCGAAGACTGGGTAGGATTAAGCAGAATCCCAATACTCTGATTTGTTGAATATATAGTACTCCGAAGGCTGTGGGTGCTGAAAACAACGTTTTTGAACCTTAGAGAAGAACAATGTAAGCACTTTAAGAAATTCCTAAATCACATTTAGGCCTACTAATAATTACCGTAATTTGATGAGCTGTCTGAAACCGTTCTGACAGTAATCACTGGCCGATGTTCTCAACAGGACGTTGAGAATAATAACCAAAAAAAGAATGTGGCAGCAATTGAAAATTGTATTTGAAGGTTATGTATAAATTCAAGACACTGCAGATTGCCATGGTTTGGACTTGATGTGGGCTAATAATGTTTTTGTCTTCACATCTTGAACAAACTAATAAATTACTTCAAAATAAATTTGCCACACACATTTATTAACTGATAGGCTAAACGATGAGCTTTAAAATAAAAGGGAAAGATAACCACGACTAAGATAAGTATTTTTGCACAGATCCAGCATAGACTTTCAGATCAGAAGGTAACCCAAACTGTAGCACACTTTGCTTGGCAGAACATTCCTTTAAAATTGCTCATCATGACTAAGAATATATAATTATTATATTATGCGTGCATATTTAATCAAAATCCAATTATCGTATTTCTTCTATTAAACGCTGCAGCGTTTATTACACAATGTTCATTCTTGGTGCAGCGTTTATTTGAGGGCAGCGTTTTTAGTGAATTGTACCTGTAGTGCAGCCACAGACAAACAAAGAATCGACAAGGAGGTCAAACACAAAGACTAGTGTAAAATTAAAACCGTGTGGCACTGTAAAAAAAGAAACTTGTAAAAAAGCGTTGCCGCGTTAGGGTTGTTACAGGAGCGTTGCCGCTACACAACTATCTAATCAACTTTCCTTCGTCCTACTCTGGAGTCTTTACATTTATTCATTTAGCAGACGCTTTTATCCAAAGCGACTTCCAAGAGAGAGCTTTATTAAAAGTGCATTGGTCAATGATCATAAACAACGAGATAGCCCCAAAAAGGCTTTTGCAGACTTTGATATTGACTACTGTAATTTAATTGGTTTAATCTGGCGTCCCAGTTGCCAGATTGTTCCTGTTTTTTGACTAGTTTTTTTTTTTTACAGTGCAGCAGCAACAGATCTGTAGCACGCGAACTTGGGGTTGATGAAAGGCGAATTCGCGATTGGTGAAGTCAGATACCTCGCTGTATTGTAGGCCTACATGTAATTGTCGCAATTACATTATAATAATGTATAATTAGTTTTTAACCAATGACATAATTTAGAATCATACAATTGCATTCAGTATTATTTAGTGACTTTATTTGGTAAGAGTAAAGTGCCTTCATTTTGAAGTCTCTGTGCAAGGCCTTTTGGGACACTCGTGAGTAAGAGAGTCGACAAGCTAACAGCAACCGAAGCATGGACAATTTAATGTTCTGATTAAAGTTTAACCCTCGTGCTGCCTTCGAGTCACATGACCCAAAGGTTCATAACGAACCATTGTTGTGTTTACCCAATTTTACCCAATACAAAAACAAATAAAAATAATTTTCTTTTAACCATTCCAATGTGGGGGGTCTGAGACAGCCCGACAGTTAAAAGAAAATGCTTCACTTTGTTTTTGTATGAGGTAAATTTGTCGCAATACGACGGTGGGTCACAATGACTGATGGGTCAGAATGACCCGAAGATAACACAAGGGTTAAGGTTGTTATAGCGGATGTTAGCTATCTAAGGAAACCTCTATTCCTTTGTGTACAGCATGCAGCCAACGAAGTGTGTCGTTTTGTGTCTGTATTTTACTGTGGTGAACATTATTATGTTATTATGAACATTGTATGTTCATTTTAAGATAATGTGGTCTTTATTTTCTTGTTATACTGTGGGTTTACTTTTCACGGGCGGCGTTTAATGAGGGTGCGTTTAATCGAAGAAATACGGTATTACTATTCTCAAGTCAAGTCAATTTTATTGATCCCACTAGGGGACATTTAGGGGTATTACAGTTTTTTACAATTGCTATGACAGTTTTTTCAATACCTTTAACAAGTTTTCTAAACTCTTAACGCACCAACACACCTACCACACACTATTGGCAAAACTGTTAATTTCATGCTCAAAATCACGCATTGTAAACTAAACTCAAACACTAATTATCATAACACATAAATACAGTAAACATGACACCATGTCTACCAAACACTAACACACGTTCTCTTTTCACAGGAACATTTAGTCAATTAGAGCACAATGTCATATAAAACACTAACATCAGATGGAAGTTTCTTTTGAAGCCTCTACATTTTTGTTTTGTTGGGTTTTGTAAATGCATGAATTTTGTTTCTTTTGATGCAGAAATTCAGAACAAAAAATGAATGACCCATCTCAGAGAAGCTATATAGAATGTACGGTTACTGTATTGAAAAAAAGAAGACAGAAACATAATTGCATTACATAATTACAGGACATTACTGCAAGAAATATGCAATATAGCTTCCATTTACAGTATTACACTAGCTCTGGCCCTTCTCTGAGCGCCACCACACATTCTAACTCCTCTCCCTTGCCCTTGTCCCACTCCTCTCCCTTGTCCTGGTACTTGTCTTCCTCTCCCTTGTCCTGGTACTTGTCTTCCTCTCCCTTGTCCTGGTACTTGTCTTCCTCTCCCTTGCCCTTGTCCCACTCCTCTCCCTTGTCCTGGTACTTGTCTTCCTCTCCCTTGTCCTGGTACTTGTCTTCCTCTCCCTTGCCCTTGTCCCACTCCTCTCCCTTGTCCTGGTACTTGTCTTCCTCTCCCTTGTCCTGGTAATTGTCTCCCTCTCCCTCGTGCAGGCATAGTAACTGTATTCTTACTTTCTTTGTGTTGCTCTATATTGTTCTTTTTCCACACAAGATCAGTCCAAAGAGGTCCTCTTTATATATGGTCATGTGATTGAAAGAACCTCAACATCTGAGTGTTTCCTAGTTGGGAATCAGCTGTGATTTACAGTATTTGCATTACTTCAACCATCTTTTTCTCAGTAGTAATAGAATAAAATACAGGGGATATATTTGTGTTTCAATTCACAATATGAACAGCTGTTCACTTTGACTTTGGCCAATAAGTTAGGTTTTGAACATGATGTTATCTGTTCTGACATATAGTGTGAAAGCATTGGTAAATTAGTCCCTAAAAATCGATTGTTTTGGTCTTGGTTGAGCTTGTGTGTAAAATAAGTTCAAGCATTTTAAATTTGTGTTAACTCTATGCATTTTGTGTCAAAGCAACAAGAAATGTGTTAATTGTATAGCCTACACAGACGGATGTTGCGCTAACTGTGTTAAAGGAGACATGACATGCTGTTTTTGGATGTTTTTCTATAGGCCTTAGTGGTCCCCTAATACTGTATCAGAAGTCTCTTTCCCAAAATTCAGCCTTGGTGCAGAATTACAGCCACTACTAGCAGTCCCACAAGTAGCTTTCCTCAGAACGCGCTGTTTTGGTGTCTGTAGCTTTAAATGCTAATGAGGAGCGGGGGGGCGGCACCATGCGTTAATGTTTACAATGGATGTATCGCAATGGCTGTAGCCCCGTTGCTGTAAGATGCCTCGAATTTGCCCATTCTCATCTGATAACCCTGGTTTGCAGAGGTACACAGTCAGTCATTTCAATGAGGGGAAAGGCAGATATCGCGCGCGCCATAACACCAACAGCGCGCCATAACACCAACAGCAGTTATTTGGATATAACAAAGAAGTGTACAACACTCACGTTACAGCATGTATATTCACACACATACTTGATGCTATTTACCTTTCCATTAGCGGCAGTAACTCAGCTGTTAATGCAGAGCTTATGTTACAGCCACATTCTAAGGGTAGCAAGCTAGGTAACCATATACAGTAAAGCTACAAAATGATATAGCGTTAGTTAACTTACTTGTCCGAGGTTAGTAGCTGGACGAAGGAGAGTTAGTACTGATCCAGAATTTAATTTCAGCAAGGCCAGTTTTGTATTAGCTCAAGTTGAGGAAACAGTCGTGGCTGAAGTGTTTGGTGTAGACATACAAAACAAATGCGCCTACAACAGAAGTTGTGTAGGCGCATTTCCAGAGAAAATAAAATTAAGATACTGGGTCTTCAGAGGCTCGGATGAAGGAACTGTAAAAATATTTTTGTTTTCCTTTGTACATCCAAACTGAGCAAATGTAATGCTTCGTTCGTTTCCAAGCCATGATGTCTCTCGAGGATAAAAACACTTGCACGGTCGTAGCTCAGTTTCTTATTGGCGGGCCAGATTCTCTGGGCGGGCAGAGAGAGGGGAGGTAACCTTCCTCCTTGTGACGTAACAAAGAGGAGATTTTCAAACAGAGCAATTGATCTTTCATTTTCTGAAAGGCGGAGAAGAACACCCAGGGCTTGGTTTACACCGATCGAAAATTCTAGCCACTGGGGGACCAAAGGCAGGCTAGGGGAACCAAAGGCAGGCTAGGGGAACTCATATTAATGTTAAATAACCTCTTAAAGTGAAGTTTTCATGTCATGTCACCTGTAAGAGTTTAGGAAACTTCAAGGTATTGAAAAAAGTGTCATAGCGATTGTAAAAAACTGTAAAACAAATGCAATCCATCATAAAATACTACATAAACAGCATACCTGACACCACACAAGACAAAACACACAATACATTACAATACAGTACAAGGATCACTTAATATTGAAAACCCAGAATAAGTTCCATCCATAAATACTTCATGCCATTCATTTATGCACATTTAGCCTCCCAATAGCAAAACAAACAAAAGAGTCCCCAAATCGTTCCTGAAGGCAAGAGCTCAAACTCCCCCTTCAGGGGATGGTCAGTACAAGCCAATATGGAGTGGGTCTTCCTTGCGACCTGCCGAACATAAAGCTCAGAGAGCTGGACTTGGTTTACCCCAATGACTTTACTGGCCACTCTGACAAGCCGATCAAGCCTGTTCTTATTAGCCAGATTCAGATTCCCAAACCATACCACCACACAAAATGTCAGCACTGACTCAATAAAAGTTCTATAAAACAGCGTCATTATTTTGGTGCACACCTTCTATTCTGGCTGAAAGTGTATGGACAGCTGCCCCATATTTCCATATTTCCAATGAATATAGTCTGCCTCCACAGATCCAGAGGTGGCTTGGACAGTGGCAGATTCTAGCTGTTTGAAGGGCAGGGGCGGAAACATTTAAAGGGCTGCTACTGCACGACATGGGCTCTCACCAGTGTAACAATGGGAATGGGACAACACCCCAAGTGTCGTCACAGCCTCACTTTGAGAAAGCATGCCCTAGTGGGCACATTGTAGGGGAGACTGTTGGGCACAGCATTTAATTGCCTTCTTTGGAAAGGGCACCATTTGGGACACTGTCATGTAGGGGCAGCATAAAGGACACTTCATAACAGCACCCTTTTCCATTGGAAGTAAGGGCACAGGAACAGTCACATTTTCTCTACGATAAAGAAACTCATTAAGACATGTTTTTAAATTTATAGAGGGCACACACACTATCATGTATTGCGTTAAGGGGCATCCTGGGCACTCAAGCATATTTCACAATGTGAATGGTAGACAGTAGGGCACTTGGTCTCATTTTTGCCACTCATTTAGAAATGCTTTTTCTATCCTGGGGGCACCAGGCAGTCACCCCCTGAGTCTTCCAGTGGGCCTGGATACACCCATGTTGACAGTATATTGCACCTATAACATTGGGGAAGCCAGAAGGAGAGGATGAAGTAATACAGAGGCTTGTCAACATATAGGCTACTTTAAACAATGAAAATACTTTACACAATTGAATAAAAAGTCCCTCCAAGAATACAGTGATGCTGCACAAGGGAGAGGAAGACAAGTACCAGGACAAGGGAGAGGAGTTAGAATGTGTGGTGGCGCTCAGAGAACGGCCAGAGCTACGGTAATACTGTAAATGACAGCTATATTGTATATTTTTGCAGTAATGTCTTGTTGCAAAGGAAGCCTTTACTGCAGAAATTATGTTTCTGTCTTATTTTTTTCAAAACAGTAACCATACATTCTATAAAGCTACTCTGAGATGGGTCATTCAATTTTTATTTTGAATTTCTGCAGCAAAAGAAACAACATGCATGCATTTACTAAACCCAACTAAACACAAATGTAGAGAGGCTTCAAAAGAAACTGCATCGCAAACACAATCTATAATCCATATACTGTGAGACCTGACACACATAAAAGAATGCCGTTTCTGTAATTCCATCTGATGTTAGTGTTTTTATGACATTCTGCTATGATTGATTAAATGTTCCTGTGGAAAGAGAATGTGTTAGTGTTTTGGTAGACATGGTTTAATGTTTAGTGTATTTTCGTGTTATGACAATTAGTGTTTGAGTTTAGTTTACATTGTGTGATTTTGAGCATGAAATTAACTGTTTTGCCAATTGTGTGTCGTAGGTGTGTTACATTTAATCAATTAGCAGACGCTATTATCCAGAGCGTCTTACAGTAAGTACAGGGACATTACCCCCAAGGCAAGTAGGGTGAAGTGCCTTGCCCAAGGACACAACGTCATTTGACATGGCCGGGAACTGGCAACCTTCAAATTACTAGCCGGATTCCCTAACCGCTCAGACACTTGACCCCCTGTTGGCGCGTTGAGAGTTTAGGAAACTTGTTAAAAGTATTGAAAAAATTGTCATAGCGATTGTAAAAAAACTGTAAAGTGACATTATTTCTTAACTTGTTTATTTACATTAATACGTTCTTTGGACATGAAGTAAACACGTAAATGCATTCATGTCTGCACTTCAAAAAGTCCGCACTTAAGTTTCCTAACACGGACTAAAGTGCTTTGCGTTCAGGAATTTACTCGACGGAACTGTCTTTTGAGATTCTGTGTCCGCCTGTTTGAAATTATTTGCCATAAATCTTAATTTAGCTCAAGTTTTAGCCTGACATGGAGCAGGCTAGTTCAGAAGTATAAGTTACCTTGGTTACGTAGCTAGAACTAGAAGAAGCCACCTTAATGGAACGGAACTCTCGTCGAAGTAAGCGAGACTTGTCGTAATAAGTCTCGCTTATCCTTATTCGATGTTGATGGAACACCCCCCGGTCTGTGAGGCATCTTGCCTTGTATGTGTTTGTGGATCTGTGATTCTGCTCATTTGAATTCATTAGGCTTGATTCTGCAGTACAGTTGTGTAAAGTGAAGTGATATGCTACATTTACCATTCTTAAACTACAGCTTCACACAGGCTGGAATAAATAGCTGGAAATCTGTTGACAGCTAGCATTGTTTCATTATTTTATTGTTAGCCCCACCTTGCATCCCTAGGGCCAGAGAGAGAAAGGGGGGGGAGAGAAGGGGGAGAGAACAGAAAAAACTAAGATGGAAAAAAAGAGATGGAGTGAAAGAGATGACAGTCAGCAACACAGTGTGGTGTGTGTGCATGTGTGTAGTGGTCTGTGTGTGTGTTGTGTGTGTGTGAGACAGAAAAAGGGACAGCAAGAGATGGGTTAGCCTAGTCCAGTGTTTTAACTGGTTAGGGTTAGCCTAGCCCAGTGTTTTACTTGATTAGGATTAGCCTAGTCCAGTGTTTTACAACGACAAGCCCTGGTTCTCAGCAGAGCTCAGAAGGTTGAGGTCAGAGAAGGAGGAAGCATTTCGGAGTGGGGATAGAGACAGATTCAAGGAGTCGAAGAACAGGTTTAGCAAGTAGTGATGGGCATTCCGGCTCTTTTTCGTGAGCCGGCTCGTATGGCTCAGCTCTATAGGCCTTAGTGGTCCCCTAATACTGTATCAGAAGTCTCTTTCCCAAAATTCAGCCTTGGTGCAGAATTACAGCCACTACTAGCAGTCCCACAAGTAGCTTTCCTCAGAACGCGCTGTTTTGGTGTCTGTAGCTTTAAATGCTAATGAGGAGCGGGGGGGCGGCACCATGCGTTAATGTTTACAATGGATGTATCGCAATGGCTGTAGCCCCGTTGCTGTAAGATGCCTCGAATTTGCCCATTCTCATCTGATAACCCTGGTTTGCAGAGGTACACAGTCAGTCATTTCAATGAGGGGAAAGGCAGATATCGCGCGCGCCATAACACCAACAGCGCGCCATAACACCAACAGCAGTTATTTGGATATAACAAAGAAGTGTACAACACTCACGTTACAGCATGTATATTCACACACATACTTGATGCTATTTACCTTTCCATTAGCGGCAGTAACTCAGCTGTTAATGCAGAGCTTATGTTACAGCCACATTCTAAGGGTAGCAAGCTAGGTAACCATATACAGTAAAGCTACAAAATGATATAGCGTTAGTTAACTTACTTGTCCGAGGTTAGTAGCTGGACGAAGGAGAGTTAGTACTGATCCAGAATTTAATTTCAGCAAGGCCAGTTTTGTATTAGCTCAAGTTGAGGAAACAGTCGTGGCTGAAGTGTTTGGTGTAGACATACAAAACAAATGCGCCTACAACAGAAGTTGTGTAGGCGCATTTCCAGAGAAAATAAAATTAAGATACTGGGTCTTCAGAGGCTCGGATGAAGGAACTGTAAAAATATTTTTGTTTTCCTTTGTACATCCAAACTGAGCAAATGTAATGCTTCGTTCGTTTCCAAGCCATGATGTCTCTCGAGGATAAAAACACTTGCACGGTCGTAGCTCAGTTTCTTATTGGCGGGCCAGATTCTCTGGGCGGGCAGAGAGAGGGGAGGTAACCTTCCTCCTTGTGACGTAACAAAGAGGAGATTTTCAAACAGAGCAATTGATCTTTCATTTTCTGAAAGGCGGAGAAGAACACCCAGGGCTTGGTTTACACCGATCGAAAATTCTAGCCACTGGGGGACCAAAGGCAGGCTAGGGGAACCAAAGGCAGGCTAGGGGAACTCATATTAATGTTAAATAACCTCTTAAAGTGAAGTTTTCATGTCATGTCACCTGTAAGAGTTTAGGAAACTTCAAGGTATTGAAAAAAGTGTCATAGCGATTGTAAAAAACTGTAAAACAAATGCAATCCATCATAAAATACTACATAAACAGCATACCTGACACCACACAAGACAAAACACACAATACATTACAATACAGTACAAGGATCACTTAATATTGAAAACCCAGAATAAGTTCCATCCATAAATACTTCATGCCATTCATTTATGCACATTTAGCCTCCCAATAGCAAAACAAACAAAAGAGTCCCCAAATCGTTCCTGAAGGCAAGAGCTCAAACTCCCCCTTCAGGGGATGGTCAGTACAAGCCAATATGGAGTGGGTCTTCCTTGCGACCTGCCGAACATAAAGCTCAGAGAGCTGGACTTGGTTTACCCCAATGACTTTACTGGCCACTCTGACAAGCCGATCAAGCCTGTTCTTATTAGCCAGATTCAGATTCCCAAACCATACCACCACACAAAATGTCAGCACTGACTCAATAAAAGTTCTATAAAACAGCGTCATTATTTTGGTGCACACCTTCTATTCTGGCTGAAAGTGTATGGACAGCTGCCCCATATTTCCATATTTCCAATGAATATAGTCTGCCTCCACAGATCCAGAGGTGGCTTGGACAGTGGCAGATTCTAGCTGTTTGAAGGGCAGGGGCGGAAACATTTAAAGGGCTGCTACTGCACGACATGGGCTCTCACCAGTGTAACAATGGGAATGGGACAACACCCCAAGTGTCGTCACAGCCTCACTTTGAGAAAGCATGCCCTAGTGGGCACATTGTAGGGGAGACTGTTGGGCACAGCATTTAATTGCCTTCTTTGGAAAGGGCACCATTTGGGACACTGTCATGTAGGGGCAGCATAAAGGACACTTCATAACAGCACCCTTTTCCATTGGAAGTAAGGGCACAGGAACAGTCACATTTTCTCTACGATAAAGAAACTCATTAAGACATGTTTTTAAATTTATAGAGGGCACACACACTATCATGTATTGCGTTAAGGGGCATCCTGGGCACTCAAGCATATTTCACAATGTGAATGGTAGACAGTAGGGCACTTGGTCTCATTTTTGCCACTCATTTAGAAATGCTTTTTCTATCCTGGGGGCACCAGGCAGTCACCCCCTGAGTCTTCCAGTGGGCCTGGATACACCCATGTTGACAGTATATTGCACCTATAACATTGGGGAAGCCAGAAGGAGAGGATGAAGTAATACAGAGGCTTGTCAACATATAGGCTACTTTAAACAATGAAAATACTTTACACAATTGAATAAAAAGTCCCTCCAAGAATACAGTGATGCTGCACAAGGGAGAGGAAGACAAGTACCAGGACAAGGGAGAGGAGTTAGAATGTGTGGTGGCGCTCAGAGAACGGCCAGAGCTACGGTAATACTGTAAATGACAGCTATATTGTATATTTTTGCAGTAATGTCTTGTTGCAAAGGAAGCCTTTACTGCAGAAATTATGTTTCTGTCTTATTTTTTTCAAAACAGTAACCATACATTCTATAAAGCTACTCTGAGATGGGTCATTCAATTTTTATTTTGAATTTCTGCAGCAAAAGAAACAACATGCATGCATTTACTAAACCCAACTAAACACAAATGTAGAGAGGCTTCAAAAGAAACTGCATCGCAAACACAATCTATAATCCATATACTGTGAGACCTGACACACATAAAAGAATGCCGTTTCTGTAATTCCATCTGATGTTAGTGTTTTTATGACATTCTGCTATGATTGATTAAATGTTCCTGTGGAAAGAGAATGTGTTAGTGTTTTGGTAGACATGGTTTAATGTTTAGTGTATTTTCGTGTTATGACAATTAGTGTTTGAGTTTAGTTTACATTGTGTGATTTTGAGCATGAAATTAACTGTTTTGCCAATTGTGTGTCGTAGGTGTGTTACATTTAATCAATTAGCAGACGCTATTATCCAGAGCGTCTTACAGTAAGTACAGGGACATTACCCCCAAGGCAAGTAGGGTGAAGTGCCTTGCCCAAGGACACAACGTCATTTGACATGGCCGGGAACTGGCAACCTTCAAATTACTAGCCGGATTCCCTAACCGCTCAGACACTTGACCCCCTGTTGGCGCGTTGAGAGTTTAGGAAACTTGTTAAAAGTATTGAAAAAATTGTCATAGCGATTGTAAAAAAACTGTAAAGTGACATTATTTCTTAACTTGTTTATTTACATTAATACGTTCTTTGGACATGAAGTAAACACGTAAATGCATTCATGTCTGCACTTCAAAAAGTCCGCACTTAAGTTTCCTAACACGGACTAAAGTGCTTTGCGTTCAGGAATTTACTCGACGGAACTGTCTTTTGAGATTCTGTGTCCGCCTGTTTGAAATTATTTGCCATAAATCTTAATTTAGCTCAAGTTTTAGCCTGACATGGAGCAGGCTAGTTCAGAAGTATAAGTTACCTTGGTTACGTAGCTAGAACTAGAAGAAGCCACCTTAATGGAACGGAACTCTCGTCGAAGTAAGCGAGACTTGTCGTAATAAGTCTCGCTTATCCTTATTCGATGTTGATGGAACACCCCCCGGTCTGTGAGGCATCTTGCCTTGTATGTGTTTGTGGATCTGTGATTCTGCTCATTTGAATTCATTAGGCTTGATTCTGCAGTACAGTTGTGTAAAGTGAAGTGATATGCTACATTTACCATTCTTAAACTACAGCTTCACACAGGCTGGAATAAATAGCTGGAAATCTGTTGACAGCTAGCATTGTTTCATTATTTTATTGTTAGCCCCACCTTGCATCCCTAGGGCCAGAGAGAGAAAGGGGGGGGAGAGAAGGGGGAGAGAACAGAAAAAACTAAGATGGAAAAAAAGAGATGGAGTGAAAGAGATGACAGTCAGCAACACAGTGTGGTGTGTGTGCATGTGTGTAGTGGTCTGTGTGTGTGTTGTGTGTGTGTGAGACAGAAAAAGGGACAGCAAGAGATGGGTTAGCCTAGTCCAGTGTTTTAACTGGTTAGGGTTAGCCTAGCCCAGTGTTTTACTTGATTAGGATTAGCCTAGTCCAGTGTTTTACAACGACAAGCCCTGGTTCTCAGCAGAGCTCAGAAGGTTGAGGTCAGAGAAGGAGGAAGCATTTCGGAGTGGGGATAGAGACAGATTCAAGGAGTCGAAGAACAGGTTTAGCAAGTAGTGATGGGCATTCCGGCTCTTTTTCGTGAGCCGGCTCGTATGGCTCAGCTCTATAGGCCTTAGTGGTCCCCTAATACTGTATCAGAAGTCTCTTTCCCAAAATTCAGCCTTGGTGCAGAATTACAGCCACTACTAGCAGTCCCACAAGTAGCTTTCCTCAGAACGCGCTGTTTTGGTGTCTGTAGCTTTAAATGCTAATGAGGAGCGGGGGGGCGGCACCATGCGTTAATGTTTACAATGGATGTATCGCAATGGCTGTAGCCCCGTTGCTGTAAGATGCCTCGAATTTGCCCATTCTCATCTGATAACCCTGGTTTGCAGAGGTACACAGTCAGTCATTTCAATGAGGGGAAAGGCAGATATCGCGCGCGCCATAACACCAACAGCGCGCCATAACACCAACAGCAGTTATTTGGATATAACAAAGAAGTGTACAACACTCACGTTACAGCATGTATATTCACACACATACTTGATGCTATTTACCTTTCCATTAGCGGCAGTAACTCAGCTGTTAATGCAGAGCTTATGTTACAGCCACATTCTAAGGGTAGCAAGCTAGGTAACCATATACAGTAAAGCTACAAAATGATATAGCGTTAGTTAACTTACTTGTCCGAGGTTAGTAGCTGGACGAAGGAGAGTTAGTACTGATCCAGAATTTAATTTCAGCAAGGCCAGTTTTGTATTAGCTCAAGTTGAGGAAACAGTCGTGGCTGAAGTGTTTGGTGTAGACATACAAAACAAATGCGCCTACAACAGAAGTTGTGTAGGCGCATTTCCAGAGAAAATAAAATTAAGATACTGGGTCTTCAGAGGCTCGGATGAAGGAACTGTAAAAATATTTTTGTTTTCCTTTGTACATCCAAACTGAGCAAATGTAATGCTTCGTTCGTTTCCAAGCCATGATGTCTCTCGAGGATAAAAACACTTGCACGGTCGTAGCTCAGTTTCTTATTGGCGGGCCAGATTCTCTGGGCGGGCAGAGAGAGGGGAGGTAACCTTCCTCCTTGTGACGTAACAAAGAGGAGATTTTCAAACAGAGCAATTGATCTTTCATTTTCTGAAAGGCGGAGAAGAACACCCAGGGCTTGGTTTACACCGATCGAAAATTCTAGCCACTGGGGGACCAAAGGCAGGCTAGGGGAACCAAAGGCAGGCTAGGGGAACTCATATTAATGTTAAATAACCTCTTAAAGTGAAGTTTTCATGTCATGTCACCTGTAAGAGTTTAGGAAACTTCAAGGTATTGAAAAAAGTGTCATAGCGATTGTAAAAAACTGTAAAACAAATGCAATCCATCATAAAATACTACATAAACAGCATACCTGACACCACACAAGACAAAACACACAATACATTACAATACAGTACAAGGATCACTTAATATTGAAAACCCAGAATAAGTTCCATCCATAAATACTTCATGCCATTCATTTATGCACATTTAGCCTCCCAATAGCAAAACAAACAAAAGAGTCCCCAAATCGTTCCTGAAGGCAAGAGCTCAAACTCCCCCTTCAGGGGATGGTCAGTACAAGCCAATATGGAGTGGGTCTTCCTTGCGACCTGCCGAACATAAAGCTCAGAGAGCTGGACTTGGTTTACCCCAATGACTTTACTGGCCACTCTGACAAGCCGATCAAGCCTGTTCTTATTAGCCAGATTCAGATTCCCAAACCATACCACCACACAAAATGTCAGCACTGACTCAATAAAAGTTCTATAAAACAGCGTCATTATTTTGGTGCACACCTTCTATTCTGGCTGAAAGTGTATGGACAGCTGCCCCATATTTCCATATTTCCAATGAATATAGTCTGCCTCCACAGATCCAGAGGTGGCTTGGACAGTGGCAGATTCTAGCTGTTTGAAGGGCAGGGGCGGAAACATTTAAAGGGCTGCTACTGCACGACATGGGCTCTCACCAGTGTAACAATGGGAATGGGACAACACCCCAAGTGTCGTCACAGCCTCACTTTGAGAAAGCATGCCCTAGTGGGCACATTGTAGGGGAGACTGTTGGGCACAGCATTTAATTGCCTTCTTTGGAAAGGGCACCATTTGGGACACTGTCATGTAGGGGCAGCATAAAGGACACTTCATAACAGCACCCTTTTCCATTGGAAGTAAGGGCACAGGAACAGTCACATTTTCTCTACGATAAAGAAACTCATTAAGACATGTTTTTAAATTTATAGAGGGCACACACACTATCATGTATTGCGTTAAGGGGCATCCTGGGCACTCAAGCATATTTCACAATGTGAATGGTAGACAGTAGGGCACTTGGTCTCATTTTTGCCACTCATTTAGAAATGCTTTTTCTATCCTGGGGGCACCAGGCAGTCACCCCCTGAGTCTTCCAGTGGGCCTGGATACACCCATGTTGACAGTATATTGCACCTATAACATTGGGGAAGCCAGAAGGAGAGGATGAAGTAATACAGAGGCTTGTCAACATATAGGCTACTTTAAACAATGAAAATACTTTACACAATTGAATAAAAAGTCCCTCCAAGAATACAGTGATGCTGCACAAGGGAGAGGAAGACAAGTACCAGGACAAGGGAGAGGAGTTAGAATGTGTGGTGGCGCTCAGAGAACGGCCAGAGCTACGGTAATACTGTAAATGACAGCTATATTGTATATTTTTGCAGTAATGTCTTGTTGCAAAGGAAGCCTTTACTGCAGAAATTATGTTTCTGTCTTATTTTTTTCAAAACAGTAACCATACATTCTATAAAGCTACTCTGAGATGGGTCATTCAATTTTTATTTTGAATTTCTGCAGCAAAAGAAACAACATGCATGCATTTACTAAACCCAACTAAACACAAATGTAGAGAGGCTTCAAAAGAAACTGCATCGCAAACACAATCTATAATCCATATACTGTGAGACCTGACACACATAAAAGAATGCCGTTTCTGTAATTCCATCTGATGTTAGTGTTTTTATGACATTCTGCTATGATTGATTAAATGTTCCTGTGGAAAGAGAATGTGTTAGTGTTTTGGTAGACATGGTTTAATGTTTAGTGTATTTTCGTGTTATGACAATTAGTGTTTGAGTTTAGTTTACATTGTGTGATTTTGAGCATGAAATTAACTGTTTTGCCAATTGTGTGTCGTAGGTGTGTTACATTTAATCAATTAGCAGACGCTATTATCCAGAGCGTCTTACAGTAAGTACAGGGACATTACCCCCAAGGCAAGTAGGGTGAAGTGCCTTGCCCAAGGACACAACGTCATTTGACATGGCCGGGAACTGGCAACCTTCAAATTACTAGCCGGATTCCCTAACCGCTCAGACACTTGACCCCCTGTTGGCGCGTTGAGAGTTTAGGAAACTTGTTAAAAGTATTGAAAAAATTGTCATAGCGATTGTAAAAAAACTGTAAAGTGACATTATTTCTTAACTTGTTTATTTACATTAATACGTTCTTTGGACATGAAGTAAACACGTAAATGCATTCATGTCTGCACTTCAAAAAGTCCGCACTTAAGTTTCCTAACACGGACTAAAGTGCTTTGCGTTCAGGAATTTACTCGACGGAACTGTCTTTTGAGATTCTGTGTCCGCCTGTTTGAAATTATTTGCCATAAATCTTAATTTAGCTCAAGTTTTAGCCTGACATGGAGCAGGCTAGTTCAGAAGTATAAGTTACCTTGGTTACGTAGCTAGAACTAGAAGAAGCCACCTTAATGGAACGGAACTCTCGTCGAAGTAAGCGAGACTTGTCGTAATAAGTCTCGCTTATCCTTATTCGATGTTGATGGAACACCCCCCGGTCTGTGAGGCATCTTGCCTTGTATGTGTTTGTGGATCTGTGATTCTGCTCATTTGAATTCATTAGGCTTGATTCTGCAGTACAGTTGTGTAAAGTGAAGTGATATGCTACATTTACCATTCTTAAACTACAGCTTCACACAGGCTGGAATAAATAGCTGGAAATCTGTTGACAGCTAGCATTGTTTCATTATTTTATTGTTAGCCCCACCTTGCATCCCTAGGGCCAGAGAGAGAAAGGGGGGGGAGAGAAGGGGGAGAGAACAGAAAAAACTAAGATGGAAAAAAAGAGATGGAGTGAAAGAGATGACAGTCAGCAACACAGTGTGGTGTGTGTGCATGTGTGTAGTGGTCTGTGTGTGTGTTGTGTGTGTGTGAGACAGAAAAAGGGACAGCAAGAGATGGGTTAGCCTAGTCCAGTGTTTTAACTGGTTAGGGTTAGCCTAGCCCAGTGTTTTACTTGATTAGGATTAGCCTAGTCCAGTGTTTTACAACGACAAGCCCTGGTTCTCAGCAGAGCTCAGAAGGTTGAGGTCAGAGAAGGAGGAAGCATTTCGGAGTGGGGATAGAGACAGATTCAAGGAGTCGAAGAACAGGTTTAGCAAGTAGTGATGGGCATTCCGGCTCTTTTTCGTGAGCCGGCTCGTATGGCTCAGCTCACCAAAAAGAGCCGGCTCTTTTGGCTCCCGAACGGCTCTTTAAAAAATATATGTTTTAACTATGAATTTGACTATGATGGGTGTGAAAACAATTTGAATTAAATTATGAAATGAAATCATACTCGACTGTAACCAAATATCTTTAAAAATGCATTGATTTGTCATGGCTCTCCTCCGAGTTTTGACTACTCTCTGACTGTGAGTTGGCTCGGCCCTCCCTCATGCAGGATTGACAGGAACAGAATGTGAGGATGATCGTGTGCGCCTTTAAGCCTACAATTATTTTTTTGTTGTTCTTTGAATTAGTCAATTATTTTAAATCCAATTAAAATGAGTTATTTCATACTCATTTAGTTTTTATAGGCTGTATTAATCTATTAAAAATAGAGTCGGCTCTTCAGATATGCGAGCCAGCTCCCGACGTTCACCTTCAAGAGCCGGCTCTTAGAGCCGGATCGTTCACGAACGACCCATCACTATTAGCAAGGCGGTGAGAGAGGCTAAACGACTGTACTCAGAGAGACTGAAGCGTCAGTTCTCTGCTAACGACTCTGCTTCTGTCTGTAGAGGGCTCATGCAGATTACCAACTACAAGCCCAGAGCCCCCCACTCCACTAACGACTCCCACCTGGCCAACGACCTGAATGAGTTCTACTGTAGATTTGAAAGACAATTGGACTGTCCTGAACTACCCCTTCCCACCCACGAGGCCTCCTCCCTCACCCCCTCTACAGTGACAACTCTCTCCATTCAGGAGGGTGAAGTTAAAAGACTTTTCAAGAGGCAGAACCCCCGCAAAGCAGCTGGGCCGGACTCTGTCTCTCCTGCCACCCTCAAGCACTGCACTGACCAGCTGTCTCCGGTGTTCACCTACATCTTTAACACCTCCCTGGAGACATGCCATGTGCCAGCCTGTCTCAAGTCCTCCACCATCATCCCTGTGCCCAAAAAGCCAAGGCCAACAGGACTCAATGACTACAGACCCGTCGCCCTGACCTCTGTGGTAATGAAGTCTTTTGAGCACCTTGTGCTGGCACACCTCAAAGCCATCGCAGACCCTTTCCTGGACCCACTGCAGTTTGCCTACAGAGCCAACAGATCTGTGGATGACGCCGTTAACATGGCCCTCCACTTCACCCTACAGCACCTGGACTCCCCAGCATCCTATGCCAGGATCCTGTTTGTGGACTTCAGCTCTGCCTTCAACACCATCATCCCTGCCCTGCTTCAGGACAAGCTCTTCCAGCTGAACGTGCCTGACTCCACCTGCAGATGGATCACAGACTTCCTGTCTGACAGGAAGCAGTGCGTTAAGCTGGGAACACAAGTCTCTGACTCCCGGTCCATCAGCACCGGATCTCCTCATGGCTGCGTCCTTTCCCCTCTGCTCTTCTCCCTGTACACCAACAGCTGCACCTCCAGTCATCCGTCTGTCAAACTTCTGAAGTTTGCAGACGACACCACCCTTATTGGACTCATCTCTGACGGGGATGAGTCTGACTATAGGTGGGAAGCTGACAACCTGGTGACCTGGTGTAGCCAGAACAACTTAGAGCTCAATGCTCTTAAGACTCACAGTCAACACTGTGGAGTCCTTCCGCTTCCTGGGCACCATCCTCTCCCAGGACCTCAAGTGGGAACTGAACATCAGCTCCCTCACCAAAAAAGCACAACAGAGGATGTACTTCCTACGGCAGCTGAAGAAATTCAACCTGCCAAAGACAATGAGGGTGCACTTCTACACAGCCATCATTGAGTCCATCCTCACCTCTTCCATCACCATATGGTACGCTGCTGCCACTGCCAAGGACAAGAGCAGACTGCAGCGTATCATCCGCACTGCTGAGAAGGTGATCGGCTGCAATCTGCCTACCCTCGAGGACCTGCACACCTCGAGGACCCTGAGGCGTGCGAGGAAGATTGTGGCCGACCCCTCCCACCCTGGTCACTCCCTGTTTCAGCTACTCCCCTCTGGCAGAAGGCTGCGGTCCATCAGGACCAAAACTTCACGCCATAAGAACAGTTTCTTTCCATCTGCTACTGGCCTCTTCAACAAGGCCAAGGACTCCCACTGACATTCATTCACTTATTTAACTATTATAAGTCCATCTAATGGCAATTCAGTATGCATAAGCCACTTTATCTCAGTATCCGATTGCACTATGTTGACCATTCACGCTGCTCATTCTATTCTTATTTTTATATATATTTTATTTTATATTTAAATTGTTGTATTCTTAGATTGTTTAGTTCTTAGAAATAGTTAAACTTTTGTACTTTTACTTAATTTAAGATCTGTATATGTTTAGTGTTTTGCACCTCTGATTCTGATTACTTGGTTAGGATTAGCCTAGTCCAGTGTTTTACCAGGTTAGGGTTAGCATAGCCCAGTGTTTTACTTGGTTAGGATTAGCCTAGCACAGTGTGGCTCACTGGGTTAAATAATATTATATATATTAATATATATTTATATTTTCTATAGGTAGGGTTAGGGTTAATTCCATCCATCCATCATCTTCCGCTTGTCCGGGGGTCGGGTCACGGGGGCAGCAACCTAAGCAGGGAGGCCCAGACTTTCCTCTCCCCGGCCACTTCCACCAGCTCTTCCTGGGGGACCCCGAGGCGTTCCCAGGCCAGCCGAGAGACATAGTCCCTCCAGCGTGTCCTGGGTCTTCCCCGGGGCCTCTTCCCAGTGGGGCGTGCCCAGAACACCTCACCAGGGAGGCGTCCAGGAGGCATCCTTATCAGATGCCCGAGCCACCTCAACTGGCCCCTCTCGACGCGGAGGAGCAGCGGTTCTACTCTGAGCCCCTCCCGGATGACCGAGCTTCTCACCCTATCTCTAAGGGAGAGCCCAGACACCCTGCGGAGAAAACTCAGGGTTAATTCCAATGGGAAATAGCAGCATAAAAGTAGTCCAAATAAAAAGAAAGAAATCCATATAAAATATATAAAGTGACTCATGACATCCAAGCAGTTGTTGGGAATTAGCTAATCATCCAGGAGGAAATGACATGACAAACTGATGGTATTGCTCCTCAGACCTCCACCACAGTGTAACCTATTACTGGTGAGTCAGCAGGAATTCCACCACCAGAAGAAAGTCATGACATCACTTCCTTCCTGACATGAAGGTGCGTTGACGTCAATGTGATGCAACATGGCATGTGGGAGGCTGACCAGAGCTGGGAGTCTGTGTTGGGGTGTGCTAGAGGAGGAGAGAGTGACTAGCAGAGATGGTGGGAGTCATTTACAGACGTGTGTGTGTGCACAGGAAATGCTTACTTGCCCCGGGGGAAACTGGTGGTAACGCGGGGCCAGCAGGGCTGGTGAGTCACTAGGGCTGCTGCATCACAACCTGCTCATCCATTGACCTCTGCACCTCTCAGCCTCACTCATGTATAGTGGACAGCTGGGTTTTATCTATGCTCAGGACACACTGAGACACAAAGTATACATACCAAAAACACACACTTTCACTAGGAAGGCTGCTGGGTGGGTTACAGTTAGCATGATTGAATAATTATATTGAGGCTAGTAAGATTGGTTGCGTCACAGACCCAAACACCACACACACACTCACACACCACACTAAACACACGCATGCAGACACACACCAAATACAAACACCACACACATACACACTAAGCACACACACTAAGCACACACTAAGCACAAACACGCCACACACACTAAACACACACCAAACACCACACACACCAAACACATGCATGCAGACACAGACCTAACACACACACACACATCAAACACCACACAAACACACACCACACACAAACACACTCACCAGACATACACAACTACACACACAACTGCTACACACAGAGTATCCGTACACGCCACACTCACACAAGTAATTACAACACCACAATCTCCATCAGGATCGGAGCCATGGAGTGTGGAATGTAATCAGGAAGTGTTTATAGTTTTTTACTGTCACTAGGACACATTTCTCAATACTTACGTCACTTTTTCAAAACTTTTCACACAGTTCTCCTAACCAACTTTCAGCTCAGCACAGCAGTTAATTTCACATTCAAAATGCATTAAAACTACCAGATCACTTCATACATGTCTCAAATATGATATGTCCAGGCATCCAGAATTACATTTACATTTATTCATTTAGCAGACGCTTTTATCCAAAGCGACTTCCAAGAGAGAGCTTTACAAAAGTGCATAGGTCACTGATCATAACAACGAGATAGCCCCAAACATTACGGGTAGCCAAAACATGAAGCATATACTGTGAAAAACCAAATAAGTGACAAAGGCAAGAACCATAAGAGCAAATAGTTACAGTTTTTTTTATTCGCTTTGGTACTATTTTCACAAGTATGTGGTAAAACCTCACAACTGTTAGTACAAAACTCAAAGCAGATCATCAAAAAGTCTGTTTTTTCAAACATGTAATCACATGTTCAATTGACAAAGTACAATACACAAAATACACTTTTTCACGACACCTAATCAGTGTGTCATCAAAGAAATACCTTTCATATGAAGTAATTGTCTTTCACAATGCAATGCTCACAATACTTTTTATATGCTTCTCATTTAATTTGCGTAAATACATTTGACCAACACTTAATCCAACTGATCTTAATGGTTAATCACTGAACCGTTTGGTAAACCTATATATTTTCATTTCAGCAATAAGCAGTATATTGATTTTGAGAAATACAGAAATAAAATGTGTTTTTGTACGAACATATCATTTACCGTAACCACACATGATGAATACTCGTTATTGCTACTTGATTTCAGATTGGGGTAACCACAATTGGTCATTACTGTAGATATGTATACATAAAAGTGGGGGTGCAAAAAAAAAATCCTTCAACATAGCAGGATAGACAGCAAGGAATAGGAAAAGCTCGTCGACAAGGGATCCGTCAGAGAGGTGGGCATTGGCACCAACAGAGAGGTCAGAGAGGTGGGCATGGGCACCAACAGAGAGGTCAGAGAGGTGGGCATGGGCACCAACAGAGAGGTCAGAGAGGTGGGCATGGGGCCTCTGCTGCCACTGCCAAGGACAAGAGCAGACTGCAGCGTATCATCCGCACTGCTGAGAAGGTGATCGGCTGCAATCTGCCTACCCTCGAGGACCTGCACACCTCGAGGACCCTGAGGCGTGCGAGGAAGATTGTGGCCGACCCCTCCCACCCTGGTCACTCCCTGTTTCAGCTACTCCCCTCTGGCAGAAGGCTGCGGTCCATCAGGACCAAAACTTCACGCCATAAGAACAGTTTCTTTCCATCTGCTACTGGCCTCTTCAACAAGGCCAAGGACTCCCACTGACATTCATTCACTTATTTAACTATTATAAGTCCATCTAATGGCAATTCAGTATGCATAAGCCACTTTATCTCAGTATCCGATTGCACTATGTTGACCATTCACGCTGCTCATTCTATTCTTATTTTTATATATATTTTATTTTATATTTAAATTGTTGTATTCTTAGATTGTTTAGTTCTTAGAAATAGTTAAACTTTTGTACTTTTACTTAATTTAAGATCTGTATATGTTTAGTGTTTTGCACCTCTGATTCTGATTACTTGGTTAGGATTAGCCTAGTCCAGTGTTTTACCAGGTTAGGGTTAGCATAGCCCAGTGTTTTACTTGGTTAGGATTAGCCTAGCACAGTGTGGCTCACTGGGTTAAATAATATTATATATATTAATATATATTTATATTTTCTATAGGTAGGGTTAGGGTTAATTCCATCCATCCATCATCTTCCGCTTGTCCGGGGGTCGGGTCACGGGGGCAGCAACCTAAGCAGGGAGGCCCAGACTTTCCTCTCCCCGGCCACTTCCACCAGCTCTTCCTGGGGGACCCCGAGGCGTTCCCAGGCCAGCCGAGAGACATAGTCCCTCCAGCGTGTCCTGGGTCTTCCCCGGGGCCTCTTCCCAGTGGGGCGTGCCCAGAACACCTCACCAGGGAGGCGTCCAGGAGGCATCCTTATCAGATGCCCGAGCCACCTCAACTGGCCCCTCTCGACGCGGAGGAGCAGCGGTTCTACTCTGAGCCCCTCCCGGATGACCGAGCTTCTCACCCTATCTCTAAGGGAGAGCCCAGACACCCTGCGGAGAAAACTCAGGGTTAATTCCAATGGGAAATAGCAGCATAAAAGTAGTCCAAATAAAAAGAAAGAAATCCATATAAAATATATAAAGTGACTCATGACATCCAAGCAGTTGTTGGGAATTAGCTAATCATCCAGGAGGAAATGACATGACAAACTGATGGTATTGCTCCTCAGACCTCCACCACAGTGTAACCTATTACTGGTGAGTCAGCAGGAATTCCACCACCAGAAGAAAGTCATGACATCACTTCCTTCCTGACATGAAGGTGCGTTGACGTCAATGTGATGCAACATGGCATGTGGGAGGCTGACCAGAGCTGGGAGTCTGTGTTGGGGTGTGCTAGAGGAGGAGAGAGTGACTAGCAGAGATGGTGGGAGTCATTTACAGACGTGTGTGTGTGCACAGGAAATGCTTACTTGCCCCGGGGGAAACTGGTGGTAACGCGGGGCCAGCAGGGCTGGTGAGTCACTAGGGCTGCTGCATCACAACCTGCTCATCCATTGACCTCTGCACCTCTCAGCCTCACTCATGTATAGTGGACAGCTGGGTTTTATCTATGCTCAGGACACACTGAGACACAAAGTATACATACCAAAAACACACACTTTCACTAGGAAGGCTGCTGGGTGGGTTACAGTTAGCATGATTGAATAATTATATTGAGGCTAGTAAGATTGGTTGCGTCACAGACCCAAACACCACACACACACTCACACACCACACTAAACACACGCATGCAGACACACACCAAATACAAACACCACACACATACACACTAAGCACACACACTAAGCACACACTAAGCACAAACACGCCACACACACTAAACACACACCAAACACCACACACACCAAACACATGCATGCAGACACAGACCTAACACACACACACACATCAAACACCACACAAACACACACCACACACAAACACACTCACCAGACATACACAACTACACACACAACTGCTACACACAGAGTATCCGTACACGCCACACTCACACAAGTAATTACAACACCACAATCTCCATCAGGATCGGAGCCATGGAGTGTGGAATGTAATCAGGAAGTGTTTATAGTTTTTTACTGTCACTAGGACACATTTCTCAATACTTACGTCACTTTTTCAAAACTTTTCACACAGTTCTCCTAACCAACTTTCAGCTCAGCACAGCAGTTAATTTCACATTCAAAATGCATTAAAACTACCAGATCACTTCATACATGTCTCAAATATGATATGTCCAGGCATCCAGAATTACATTTACATTTATTCATTTAGCAGACGCTTTTATCCAAAGCGACTTCCAAGAGAGAGCTTTACAAAAGTGCATAGGTCACTGATCATAACAACGAGATAGCCCCAAACATTACGGGTAGCCAAAACATGAAGCATATACTGTGAAAAACCAAATAAGTGACAAAGGCAAGAACCATAAGAGCAAATAGTTACAGTTTTTTTTATTCGCTTTGGTACTATTTTCACAAGTATGTGGTAAAACCTCACAACTGTTAGTACAAAACTCAAAGCAGATCATCAAAAAGTCTGTTTTTTCAAACATGTAATCACATGTTCAATTGACAAAGTACAATACACAAAATACACTTTTTCACGACACCTAATCAGTGTGTCATCAAAGAAATACCTTTCATATGAAGTAATTGTCTTTCACAATGCAATGCTCACAATACTTTTTATATGCTTCTCATTTAATTTGCGTAAATACATTTGACCAACACTTAATCCAACTGATCTTAATGGTTAATCACTGAACCGTTTGGTAAACCTATATATTTTCATTTCAGCAATAAGCAGTATATTGATTTTGAGAAATACAGAAATAAAATGTGTTTTTGTACGAACATATCATTTACCGTAACCACACATGATGAATACTCGTTATTGCTACTTGATTTCAGATTGGGGTAACCACAATTGGTCATTACTGTAGATATGTATACATAAAAGTGGGGGTGCAAAAAAAAAATCCTTCAACATAGCAGGATAGACAGCAAGGAATAGGAAAAGCTCGTCGACAAGGGATCCGTCAGAGAGGTGGGCATTGGCACCAACAGAGAGGTCAGAGAGGTGGGCATGGGCACCAACAGAGAGGTCAGAGAGGTGGGCATGGGCACCAACAGAGAGGTCAGAGAGGTGGGCATGGGGCCTCTAAATGTTATGTTTTGTTCTCATTTAGTTACATAATAGAAAGTATACCTATGTTACAACTAGAGAGGGTACAATTTCTGGGGAAATTGTAGGGTGTGCTTGCTTGCGTCGGTTGCACAGGGGTCTGTATATTTTATATAAAAATGCATAGGGTCTACTTATTATTTATAAAGATCACATAGATTTAAAAGCATCTTTTTTTTGCTGCTCATTTACAACTCAAAATACGAGTGAAGTGTAGAATGAAATATGATGTCTTCTCATTTCCCCTGCAAGAGGCAGGCTCATCGTTGAATCAAAACGAATACATTTGGCAGACCGGTGTAAAAATTGACCTAATCTCTATGACTTAAACGTCCTTTTATGTTTTTCCTTTCTCGTGATATTTTCAGGCATTTAGCCTACTCATTGCATTCATTCATTAATAAAGAACCCCCTTTGAAGATTATTCTACGACGTTACCGGCAGTAGAAGATGGAATCGCGATTCAAACAGTACCATCTGCTAACTGAAAATATGGCCCCCAAAACGTAAATAAGCTTGACATTTATTTAGTGGAAAATCGCTCATTCATAAAAGCTCACTGGTAGCGATCATTGTCAGTAACAACGCAAAATGCGATATAGCCCTGTGTGGAGAAGCCCCGGTAAATTGTACTACTACGGTACAGTACTAGACTACTGCTCTGTTCGTCTTGGTAGCGATTGCGTTGGTTGAATTTGAATTAACGTTCCGTTGTACGGTTTAGGCTGAAATTAATTATTTTCATGAACAGATTGACAAAGTTTAGGCTGTGGCAATGAAGTTCAGGTTAGTAGTTAGACTTTTGATTTAAGTAAGGGGAGTGCCGAACATGTTCTGTCGCCGTTTTACTTCCTAAACAGCTGTGTAGATGTTTTTGTAGTGTCTCGCGTAGGCTACAACGTTGCAGTGAGCTACACTAGTTTGAAACCACAGGTAATGATAATTTCACCCACAAATCGTTTACTTGTAATCTAATGTCATAATAAATCCTACAACGAAAATGTATTTGTGAGGAATGTTTAATTTAACGATTGAAAACAGATGCATCATAGACCACTGTAGTATGTGTTGCCCGGGCAACAGAGGCTAATGTCGTGATGCTAATACTTCAGTGAAATAGTAGACTACTGTTTCCGAAAGTAGATGTACTTCCTTAATAATATCAACTTATATTGTACATTACACATCACAATTGTGTGTCATATCACAAAGTAAAATGAGTAAATATTTATCACCCTGGCCTCTTTTCTTGTGGCGTTTCTGCAGCTGCCTTGCAGTAAAGCTATAGTTAGCCTAGCTATCCCCCAAGTTAACAGATGCGAAACGAATGTTCTGCCAAAGGTAGTCACGCGTGTTTTCGTGACGTTAGTGACGCAGTGACGTTAGTAACGTCAGTGACTGTGGCTAGCAAATTAGCCACCGTTAGCTTCACTTTTCGCCACAAAAACTTAACTTAAGCCTAAACCATGCAACGGAACGTAAATTCCAATAGAAGCAACTCAATCGCTACCAAGACGAAACTTTTGACACCTACGTTGTCTATGTAGGCCAAATATTGACTGAGTTTTAGTCATTGAAAAAAAAAAATAATAATATATATGTGAGAGAACAAAGGTTGTGCCTTTGCCGAAGGCAAAGCACACCCAATTATATCTGAAAAATAGTAAAAACTACGTAATTTGCCCAAATGAGTGTAGACAATGTCTTCATTGATACTTCACTTGATTACACATAGGATGGATATTTTGGAAATTATTATTTATTATGTAAATGTGAGTAATGTAAGTGTACCAAGGAAAAGAAAGGACAAGAAACTGGCTCCATGGTATTCAGAGGAAACCCGCACTCTTAAGAGGTCCACTAGAAAACTAGAACATAAGTGGCGTACCACTAAATTGGATGTTTCCGCCTGGCCTGGAAGGACAGCCTAATGGAGTACAAGCAAGTCCTTATCAGGTCCAGATCAGAATATTTCTCTAGGTTGATTAGTAAGAACAAACACAACACTAAGTTCCTATTTGATACTGTTGCAAGTCTCACTAAGAAAAGTACACTCTGTGTTAGTTCAGATTTCTCTCCCAATGATTTCTTAGATTTATTTGACCAAAAAATCTATGCAATAAGGGACAAACTACAGACTAGTCCTGAAGGAGTGGCCATCAACACTGAACTTTCCCCTATACCAAGCATGCTGCATGTTGAGGCTCTCACTCACTTTAACCCTATTTCTATGGAAGCATTCATCGAGCTGATAGACTCCTCGAAACCCACTAGCTGCCTTCTCGATCCCCTGCCAAACTCTGTAGGGAACTTCTCCCTATTATTGGACCACCCATGCTTAGTATTATTAATGAATCTATTGTAATTGGCCAAGTCCCCAACAATTTCAAACAAGCTATTATTAAGCCCCTTCTTAAAAAAACAAACCTGGATCCAGGTTGTCTTAGCAACTACAGGCCAATTTCAAATTTGCCATTTCTCTCCAAACTTTTAGAAAAGGCTGTGGCACAACAGCTCACTGAGCACCTCTCCTCAAATCAGCTTTATGAACCTCTCCAGTCTGGATTTCGTCTACACCACAGCACTGAAACTGCATTAGCCAAGGTAGTCAATGATCTACTGTTAGCCTCTGACGCGGGTTCTATCTCTGTCCTGGTTCTTCTAGACCTAAGTGCAGCTTTTGACACGGTGGATCATGAGATTCTCTTGGAACGTATGGAGAACTATGTTGGGATTTCTGGTACGTCACTTCAGTGGTTTAGATCGTATCTATCTGATAGATCACAATTTGTCCACTATGATGGCTGCTCATCCAGGAGCTCCACTGTAAAATACGGAGTACCACAGGGTTCAGTTCTAGGCCCTCTGTTATTTTCACTATATGCTGCCTTTAGGAAACATAATTAGAAGCTCTGGGGTAAATTTTCACTGTTATGATACTCAGCTATATATGTCTATAAAGTCTGGAGAATTTCCACATGCTATAGAAAAATGTGTTTCTAGGTTGAGAGCTTGGATGACTGCAAATTTCCTTCTTCTAAATTCGGATAAAACCGAGGTTCAAATTTTCGGTCCTAAAAAAAAAATAAAAATAAAAAAATAGAAATAATTTTTCCAATCTGACCTTAGACCTAGACGGCGTCAAAGTCTCTCAAAGCCAGCTGTTAAAAAATTTAGGAGTCACAATGGACCCAGACATTTCGTTTGAGTACCATATTAAGCAAATTACCAGAACTGCATTTTTCCATCTACATGCATTTGTTACGTCCCGATTGGACTATTGCAATGTGTTGTTCTCTGGCCTCCCAATTACCCACCTATAAAATTTACAGCGGGTGCAAAATGCTGCTGCTAGACTATTGACCAGAACAAGAAAGTTTGATCACATAACATCTACTCTTGTCTCTCTACACTGGCTCCTTATCCAAGCCAGAGCTGACTTCAAAGTTCTACTACTAACCTACAAATCTTTGCATGGATTGGCACCACCGTACCTCTCCGGTCTCCTTGCACCCTATTGCCCCGCAAGGACACTTAGATCTCAAGATGCTGGCTATCTGGTGGTTCCCAAAATTAAGAAAAAAACAGCTGGAGGTAGGGCGTTCTCATATAGAGCACCTCTTCTCTGGAACAAATTACCTGTCTCAATTAAGGAGTCTGATACTGTTTCGACATTTAAAATTAGGTTAAAAACGTTATTGTTTAGTCAATTCTACGACTGTTAAAGGTAAGTATGTTACTAGTTGGAGGCAACGGGGGACGGGTTGTTTCGATCCTTATTCTATAAGTATAACTTATTTTAGAGTTTTGGAACAGATTTCATGTTCCAACCGAGGGGGGCTGTCGCTGTCTTGGTGTGTGGGGCTGCATCAAATTCCCCTTTTTTGCTCTGTTAAATTGCTGCACCAATCCACACTTGACCGGTGGGGATCTCATTCTATTATGACTGTAACTGTTAGCTGCTCCTGGCATTCTCTAATCCCTGCTCTCCTCTCTCTGTCCCCCCCCCCCACACACATCCCTTGTGGTGTGGGGGGTTTGAGTTGTCAGCACCTGCCTGGTCGTCGGTCGGCCAACGCTGGACCTGGTCGCGAGTCTCCCGGTCCTGTCCTACATCTATAAAGTTGAACAATGGATTTTGGTGTTTCAAAACCCATCGACACTGTATGACTTCTGGGACTTTCTGGGAGTTTTTCCTTGTCTTCCTTGAGGGTTTAGGTTGGTTGAGGGGCAGTTCTATGGGTGTATGTGAAGCCCTCTGTGACATGCTTGCGTGTAAAAAGGGCAATACAAATACATTTGATTTGATTGCCTAATGTGAAACTGTGTAATCTGTCTTTTACATAGTACTGTAGCATATTAATTTCAGCACTTCTAAGGCCGATTTGAAACATGTATCTTGCATTGTTTGCTGTTGGATGAACTGATTGTTAAAAGTACTAAACTGAAAGAAGATCATACTGTTGTGTTTCGGTCATTAAACCAAATGTTCCCATTACATATTACAATAATCTTATGTTTGAAACAATGATTATGTGGACTGAAAGCATTCCAGCTGATTCCAGTCTGGCTTAGACTCAATGGCAGGGGTTATTTCCTTCAATTACTATAAAAGAAGGACTTTAAGGAGTGATGTTTTTGGAAACAGAAACATAAAAATACAAACACTGTAATGTCTGGATGAGGAAGAGCAAGGGGCCCAGGGAGAAGAGCAGGCCCAGTGAGAGATGGAGGAAGAGGTGCAGAAGCAGTGAGAGATGCAGAAGGAGGTGCAGGTGCAGTGAGAGGAGCAGGGCTGGGGAGAAGAGCAGGCCCAAGGAGAGGGCAAGGTAAAGGTGTAAGAATGCGTGGTGGTGGCATTCCAAGGGCTGCAAGAACAGTGGTCAGTGATGAACTTCGTGCCACTATCATTGACCATGTAATCAACCACGGCCTTTCACTAAGAAAGGCTGGTGAAAGAGTGCAACCCAAGTTGAGGCGGTCAATGCCTCCATTATACGCATCTTTCAACAAACCAATATTTTGTTCACTGTAAGCATTACTGTAAAACTTTTTCTGTTCTATTACTGTATACTGTTTTTCAACTGTACTTCCTTTAGTAAACAGTAAGGAAAAAAAACAGATTAATTTTTTACTGAAATGTGTTTGAATGTGAACATTATTGTACATGTGGACATACAGTTCCCAACCAATAAATTTAGTGTAAAAGGTGGATTGCATGTAAATACCTGAAACATAAGTCTATGCATTTTTCATAATGAGCCAGTATTTTGAAACCTGGTGTACTTTGATTGACTGCATGTACCTTGTACATGCAGCAACAGGTCAAGTGGCAGACTACAGCAAAGGAAAATTAGGACCACAAGGTACAGCAATTATTTTGTGCCTACAGCAATTAGACTGTACAACAGTCAGCTAGCATTCAGCTAGTTTATTTTGTATTTTCTTATATATTACATATATTACAATGTTAACTGTTTTTGTATTTAGTTTTTTTCAATCGCTAACAAGCGCTTACCCATACTTCGGATACTTTTTCTAAACTCTTAACACAGACTGACACCTACAAAACACAATTGGCCAAATGGATAATTTTCTTCTCAAAAACACATTGTTAAATATATATACTAACTCCATTTCAAGACAGAACACATGTTTCTCTGCACACACTGACTTTCCCAAAACACTGGAAATCTGACTGGTCACCATTACACGCTCCATTGTTAGATAGCCTGCTGCATACAAATAAAAACATAAATACATAAATACAAAAGCATTACAGTTTTTTTCAGTCACTAACAAGCATTTGTCCAAACAGTTGTCACATTTTCAAAACTCTAAACACAATTAGCACAGCATCAGTCTTTTTTGGCCTACAATTCACATATTTCAAGTCTTTTTCACACAATATGCAGTCAGTGAACACAAACTGTAAGAGCATTGAGCTTTAAGTTGTTCTGGTTGCACCAGGTCACCAGGTACACCAATACTATAGACAGTGGAATCATTGAGCAAAATCAGAAATGTATTGAGGAAATACATTCAAATTATATAACATATAATAACTTTCAGAGCAAAAATAATTAGCTACAAAAGAAAACTATGCTATTGTACGTAAAACATGTACTGCAGTGTTTGTCACCTGGCTAAAAAACTATCAAACAAAGCAAAACAAAGGATGGATTACTCCCCTACATTTCCATCATCCCTGTCTTGTGGATTTGGTCACAGGTTTTCATCCACATCGCAGTTGATGTTTTCATTTGATAGAACTCTCTGAAAGAATCTCCGGGCATGGCGAATCCAGGCCTGGCACTGGTTTGCTGTAATGTCATTGCATGCCTCATCCATGGCCTGGACAAGGGTAACTTGTTTATGAGGGTGCCTATCGTACACCTTCCACCTGCATGTGGAGAAGAATTCCTCAATAGGGTTGAGAAAGGGAGAGTATGGGGGCAAGTATAGGGCTGTAAATTGTGGATGGGCTTGAAACCATGCTTGCACCAATTGAGCATGGTGGAACCTGACATTATCCCACACATTTTACATTTACATTTGGCATAGGTCTATGCCATTACACACAATGGCATAGGTCATGCCATCAGCTCTACAGACCTGACTTAGCTCATCCAGGAAGCCTACAAGTAAAGCTGCATTATATGACCCAATACGAGGGCTGCGTCCCACCACACCATCTTCTGATATCGCTGCACACATGGTGATGTTGGCCACACATTGTCCAGGTTCTTGGATGGTTGCCCGCTGGCCAATTAAATTTCGACCTCTTCTCCTTGTCTTGGCCATGTTGAAGCCTGCCTCATCCAAAAATATGAATTTGTGATGGTTTTCATCAGCCTCCAGCTCCATCACCCTCTAAAGACATTTTGAAAAGAGAATTACTGATTACAATGCAACATTTCTGGGGAAGTTTCCACAACAGGCACCTTGAGCTGAACATACCTGAACATACTCAATCCTCAGTTGCTTCACTCTGTCTGCATTCCTTTCGAAAGGCACACGGTGCAGTTGTTTTAAAGACACCTGGTGCCTTTCCAGAATGCGTGCAATAGTCGGTAAACTTATGGCTTTCACATTGTTGAACATGTCGTCATTGTCCAAGATATGCTGTATGTATTTCTCTAAGGCGAATATCATTTCTGGCCTGGACCAAATTGACCACAGCCTGCTCTTGTTGCTCAGTCAGTATTCTGCCTCTGCCTCCCCCATTTGGCCTAGCATCTATTCTGCAGGGAAAATTACAATACAGTAAAAACACTTTTAGTCACATCACTTACTTTGGGATACACATTGACATGCAGTATGACCATTTGATAATTGCCTTGGAATGCATGTTGAAAGCTTACCGGTTTTCATTGTGGAAAGTTCTGATGATTGAGGCCACAGTTGATTTTCCAAGGTTTGGTTGGATCATTGTAGCTGTCTCATTATCATGCCTCAATTCACAACATAGTCCACAACTATTGCCCTGATTTCAGTGGACACTCGTTGCTGTTGCTGCCGCTGTCTTGTTACGTGGACTTGTCCTCTACCACGTACCCCCACACCTCTCTGACGAGGCCCGTGGCCGCCTCTCTGACGAGGCCCAAGGCCGCCTCTCTGACGAGGCCCAAGGCCGCCTCTCTGACGAGGCCCCTGACCGCCTCTCAGAAGAGGTGGTTGTCTCCCTCCATCCCTTGGACCACCACATCTTCCTCCTCCCACTCCCTGACCTCTATTCGGACCACCTGCCAGCTCCATGCTATTGTATCACTATGTTGTTGTAGGCGGCTACCACTTATTTTATATTACATAGTTTTTTTTATTCGCTTTGGTACTATTTTCACAAGTATGTGGTAAAACAACTGTTGAAAAAAATACTCACAAAACTCAAAGCAGATTATCAAAAAGTCTGTTTTTTCAAACATTGACAAAGTACAATTCACAAAATTACACAATTACCCTAACCCAACAGAGAGGTCAGAGAGGTGGGCATGGGCACCAACAGAGAGGTCAAAGAGGTGGGCATGGGCACCAACAGAGAGGTCAAAGAGGTGGGCATGGGGCCCATCAAAGGGTTGGTCATGAGAGAGGGGGAGGCAGAACTGTTGTCTCTAATGAAGTCCGGGCCATCATCGTTGATCATGTGGTGAACCGAGGCCTTACTATGGCAGAAGCTGCCAGATTAGTTGATCCAAATCTAAAAAGATCAACTGTCAATTCTATCATCCGAACCTTTCGCCAAGAAAACCGGTAAGTGTGGAGGATTTATACTATATTACATTCACAGTAAATTTTATCAGACATGTTACAGTTTTTGTACAGTATGATCTATTGACTATACTCTGTTCTATGCTTAGTATTGACAGAAAACCCCATAGTGGTGGCCGTGGCCTGACCGACCAGCAAGAGTTGGCAGTGGTGGAAATGGTGAGGGCCACGAATGATGTACGGCTGTCATAAATAAAGCAGGCAATTGAGGAGAACAATGACACCTTTGCCAATGTGTCATCCATCAGCCTACCAACAGTAGCCCACCTTTTAAAGGGGCACCAGGTATCAATCTACACACTATTTGAAAGCTCTGAGAATGAATTTGAATATCTAAACAGATTGGCCTATATTATGGCATACATACAAGATAGTTCGTCTAGCAGCATCTTCATTGTGGGGGACTGGAACGCAGATCTCTCTGACCATAGGTCTATATTTGCTAATCATCTAAAACACTTTTGTTCAGACAATGGGCTGTTCCTTTCTAGTGAGATGCTGCTGCCTAATGACACAAGTCATATACACAAGTGAGGCGTGGCACACAACCTCCTGGTTAGACCATTGTATTTGTTCAAGTAACGCTCATAACTCCATTGAGGACATCGGGATTAATTATGAACTTGCCACCTTTGACCATGTGCCCTTCTCTTTGTGTATAAATGTGGGTAATATGCCATCTTTCATGTCTGTGAGCAACGATCTGCCTGTAGGGAAAATCATGTGGTCAAGCTTAACTGAGAAGGACATGTGTTTATATTCTGCACAGTGTGGGACTGTTGAGTAAAGTTGAGCTGCCTAAAAATGCTGTAAATTGTAATGACATTAACTGTAAAAATCCACAACATAGAGCCGAGTTGTGTTCATTGTATAATAATATTGTGGACCGCTTGCTCATGTCAAGTCAGCATCTGTATAAGACCAAAACATTTAAAGCTAAACCTGGCTGGAATGAGTATGTTGAAGAGATTCATGCCGAGGCCAGAAGGGCCTTTAAAGTCTGGGCTGAATCATGTAGGCCAAAGTATGGCCCTACATTTGAGTACATCAAGAGGGCAAACTTGAGCTTTAAATATGCTTTGTGCTACATAAAGCGAAATGAGAACACTCTTAGGTCGGATACACTGGCAAAGAAACTACAAAGTAATAGTCCTATTGATTTCTGGAAAGAAATTTAAAAAATAAACAATTCTAAAGTGCCCCTACCAACTAACATTGACGGCACAAGTGGAGCAGAGCAGATCACTCAGCTGTGGCAAAAACACTATTGTGACATTTTTAACTGTGTCAAAAGCAACTCATTTGTTGCTGGTGAAGTTCACAATAGGGAAGAGGTGATTGTATCTCCACAAGAGATCTTTGATATAGTGACAGGGCTAGATAACAACAAGTCATGTGGTGCAGACAGGATATCTGCTGAGCATTTAAAAAATGCCGGTGGAAAACTGTATCCCTTGCTTGCCATCTGTTTCTCAGGATTTTTGAGTTTTACCCGACTCCTTAATGTCTGTGATCTTGGTTCCAGTGGTTAAAGATAAAGCGGGCAAAATTAACAGCAAAGACAATTATAGGCCCATAGCTCTGGCTAGTACTCTGTCGAAAGTGTTAGAGAAAGCTATTCTTAGGAAAATGGAAACATTTCTGCTGACTTCTGACAACCAGTTTGGATTTAAACCCAAACATGGTACAGACATGTGTATATTTGCCTTGTAAGAACTGTTAGAGCTGTATCACTGTCACAATACCACCATTTTTCTCCTCAAAAGCATTTGATTATGTGAACCATGAAAAGTTATTTTACAAATTATGTAAGAGGGGTGTTCCTAAATGTCTGATAAGAATCCTGGCTTTCTGGTATGCCCAACAAAGTATGTGTGTGAAATGGGGAAATTCTATATCTGCCCCATTTCATGTCTCTAATGGAGTGAGGCAGGGCAGTATATTGTCTCCATTTTTGTTTAATGTTTATATGGACGATTTGTCAATTCTTTTAAATAACTGTATAACGGGTTGTAGGGTTGGTAACAGTATCATCAGTCATCTAATGTATGCTGATGATTTAGTAATTCTCTGTCCATATAGTGCTGGTCTACAAGAGATGTTACAGGTGTGCTCCCAATATGGATCAGATTTTGATATCCAATACAATGCAAAGAAAAGTAACATCATGATTGTCCGGAGCAGGGGGGACTCTAAACTCTCTTCCCCCGACTTCTTCTTGCCTGGAAACAAAATGAATGTTATTGATGAATGTAAATATCTGGGACATTACATCTGTGCTGACCTGTCTGATGACAGAGACATCAATAGACAGTGTCGAATGCTCTATGGACAAGCTAATATGCTGATCCGAAAGTTTGGTGCATGCTCACCACCAGTTAAGACCAAACTTTTCAACGCATACTGTACCCCCATGTATACTGCTCATTTGTGGAGGCACTACAAAAAGTGCAGTATGCACAGACTGAATGTTGCCTATAATGATGGCTTGCGGATGCTGCTAAGGGTACCGCGAAGGAGCAGTGCAAGCCAAATGTTTGTTAATGTGGATGTGCCCACCTGCCCTGCAGTGCTGCGCAGACTCATGTATAGCTGCATGTGCAGACTTACAACCTCTATGAACAGTATCATCCTGGTACTGACCAATCCGGCACTCAGTTCAGTGCGATGCTTTTCCAATATGTGGACTCACTGGCATCTGAGCCTCCTCAGAAAATGATGTACATCGTGATTTTTATTATATGTTTGTCTGTATGTTGTTTTGTAATCTATGGACCTAGTAAGTGTCCGAAATAATGTTTATGATGATGATGATAAATGAAACACATTTACCTGGTGCCTTTTGAGAGAAACAATGACTGGGTGAAACAACTAATGACGGAGTATGTTCAGGTACAGCACTATATATTGTATTACGTACTGTTACTATTTGATGCATCACTTACGTCATATGTATATTGGAACAACACTGTAAAAAGAACTAACCAAAATGTATTTTTTAGAGGGTTATGGTGCTTGACGCTGATGGTGAACCATCACAAGTAAATATTTGTTGATGAAGCAGGCTTTAACCTTGCCAAAACCCGTCACCGTGGATGGAACACCCTCGGCCTATGGGCCACTGTCCAAGTGCCTGGACAACCTGGAGGAAACATCTCCATGTGCGCAGCTATCTCTGAAGATGGTGTCGTAGGACGTAGGCCATTACTTGGCTCCTATAATGCTGCACATCTTATTGAGTTTCTCAATGAAATTGAGCCGGCCTGTCAAGGTGAAGGGGTCACCTATGTAACTGTGTGGGACAATGTCAGCTTTCACCACGCAGGGGTAGTTCAAGCATGGTTTCAGGCCCATCCTCGATTCATGACTCTCTACCTGCCTCCATACTCTCCTTTCCTCAACCCCATTGAGGAATTATTTTCAGCATGGAGGTGGAAGATCTATGATCGCCATCCCCTTGAGCATGCCACCCTCCTTCAGGCCATGGATGATGCATGTGATGACATCAATGTAGACCAATGTCAAGCATGGATTCGTCACGCCAAAGGTTTTTTTCCAAGGTGCTTGAACAATGATAAAATTCATTGTGATGTGGATGTAAGCCTTGACGTTGACCTTGGATGAGAATCTATGGCCAAATGCTCAAGACAGGCTTGATCCAAATTAATGTAATGTGTGCACTAAATGTTATGTTTTGTTCTCATTTAGTTACATAATAGAAAGTATACCTATGTTACAATTATATCTGAAAAATAAAAACTCGTTTTTTTTATTCGCTTTGGTACTATTTTCACAAGTATATGGTAAAACCTCACAACTGTTAGTACAAAACTCAAAGCAGATCATCAAAAAGTATTTTTTCAAACATGTAATCACATGTTCAATTGACAAAGTACAATGCACAAAATACACAATCACTCTTTCACGACACCTAATCAGTGTGTCATCAAAGAAATACCTTTCATATGAAGTAATTGTCTTTCACAATGCAATGCGCACAATATTTTTGATATGCTTATCATCTAATTTGCGTAAATACATTTGACCAACACTTAATCCAACTGATTTTAATGGTTAATCACTGAACCGTTTGGTAAACCTATATATTTTCATTTCAGCAATAAACATTATATTGATTTTGAGAAATACAGAAATAAAATGTGTTTTTGTACGAACATATAAATTAACCTCAAATGATGAATACTCGTTATTGCTACTTGATTTCAGATTGGAGTAACCACAATTGGTCATTAGACATACGTAAAAGTGGGGGCGTAAACACTGGCAATTTCTTTCAACATAGCAGGATAGACAGCAAGGAATAGGAAGAGCTCGTGGACAAGCAATCCGTCAGAGAGGTGGGCATGGGCACCAACAGAGAGGTCAATGAGGTGGGCAAGGGCACCAACATAGAGGTCAGAGAGGTGGACATGGGCACCAACAGAGAGGTCAGAGAGGTGGGCATGGGCACCAACAGAGAGGTCAGAGAGGTGGGCATGGGCACCAAAAGAGGTCAGAGAGGTGGGCATGGGCACCAACAGAGAGGTCAGAGAGGTGGGCATGGGGCCTCTAAATGTTATATTTTGTTCTCATTTAGTTACATACGTAATAGAAAGTATACCTATGTTACAATTATATCTGAAAAATAGTAAAAACTCTGTAATTTACCCAAATGATTGTAGACGATGTCTTCATTGATCCTTCACTTGATTACACATAGGATGGATATTTGGGAAATTATTATTTATTATGTAAATGTTAGTAATGTAAGTGTATTGCCTTATGTGAAACTGTGTAATCTGTCTTTTACATAGTACTGTAGCATATTAATTTCAGCACTTCTAAGGCCGATTTGAAACATGTATCTTGCATTGTTTGCTGTTGGATGAACTGATTGTTAAAAGTACTAAACTGAAAAAAGATCATACTGTTGTGTTTCGGTCATTAAACCAAATGTTCCCATTACATATTACAATAATCTTGTGTTTGACACAATGATTATGTGGACTGGAAAACATGTGCAACTGACTGAAAGCATTCCATCAGGTTTTGAAAGAATGACTATCTGCGTTACAAGTGTGATCAGTTTGGATCTTTGTACTAAGAGTTTTGAAAATGTGCACCTTAGCACCAAATAGCAATAGTACCAAAGCGAATAAAAAAAACTGTAATACTCATACCACAAAGTGAAATCAATCAGCAATAAATAGTATTGACAAAGCAATTACAAGGGCTTGCTTACCTACAGGTGCTGCTGGATTTCAAATCTTAAAACATGGTTTAGTCCAATTTGTTCAGGTTTCATAATAATTGGTGTCAATGGATCTCGTTAAACTGAAACTTTCATGTTCTAAATTTGGAATAATGTTTATCAGTTTCCATAAAACTATGCATAAGAGTAATGCAACAGTTACTTATCATTTTGAGCAGTAGTATCAATTGACAGTTAGATCATTGTAATGTAAGGAAATGACAAACATTTCAGATGTTATGTGTGAATATGCATTTTGAAACGGTGATACTTTGATGTTAACTTTAGTCATTTTGAACAGATGATTATAGTTTAATGAACAAATGATCTAAACTATATGTCACGGCCACAGCCGTGCCCCCCTGTTGTTTTTGGTTTTGCCCTGCCCTAGTGTTTCCCTGTCATTGTCTTCACCTGTGTCTGGTTCTCATTAGCGTCATTGTGTCCACCTGTGTGTCGTTTGGTTCTGTGTATTTAGGTTTCTGTTTTGTGTCCAGTCTTTGTCTTGTCATTACTACTACCTGTCCGTGTGAGTAGAAATAAACCCTTTGTTTCTACCATGCCTCCCATCTCTCGTGCATTTGGGTCCTACCCCACCTCTCAGCGTGACACTATGTGTATTGTATCCAAGCAATTGAAAATTGTCTTAGCGTTTTGAAAAATGTGCATTTTGATCATCAGTTGTGAGTTTTGTGTCTAGAGTGTTGAAAAAGGACATCACGGTTCTGAAATTTGTGTCATCAGGTTCAGCAAATCATTCCTAAGTACCGTTGTACTCCCGGAACAAGCCTTTAGCCTTTTCTTGCAGATGGGGACAGTCAGTGTCTCTGATGGAGGTGGGGAGCATTCATTGCAACCCTTCCATAGAGATCATTTTAGCATTACATTTTTAGATTAATCTTAAAACATACCTGTTAAAAAATCCAACCCCGTTGTAGTTGTCACTCAATCATTTATATACCATACCATACATTATTGATTACCATTTCCATTTACTATGTATTACTTTATTATTTATTGTTGACTCAAAGCTTTAGTCATCTGTGTATCCGTATTACATTTTATTTCTATGTAATGCTTTACTTTTTTATTATTGTAATCCAAACGATTCGATTTACTTAATTGCTTGATTATTCCCATTTTATTCATTCATTTCCTATGTATTAGTTTTCTTTAGCACTTATTTATTATAATACATTTTGTTTAGTTTAGAGGAAGAGGGCCTCGTATAAGCGTTTTACGCTTCTTCCCTCCTCCTGCACCTGTTTTACACCCATTGTTTTTGTATTATGTTTTTATATAATATTTTGTGCAAATAAATAAAACAGATTCAAAATTAATTTTTTTAACAGGGCTCGGTTTTTCAAACCCCTTCACACAATTAGCACAACACTACACCAAAGTAGCACAACACCTCAGATCATTTGCAAAATGGAACACTTTTGTCAGAACTATACAATGTCTTATATAAACCTTATTTTGTTGTCATAACATAAACCCAACCATCATATGGTCTGATTCTGTTTGAATCAGTTAAACACGCCTGTGCTCAAACTAAAACACTTTTAGCATTTACATAGAAAGTGTAAAAATAAATTCACCAACACCACATGACACCAATTGTGTAGACTAATGAAAATATGTAGTTATTTTCATGTCCTCAAGTCAATACTGAACATTTCAACAAAACATAACATTTTCCAGTTTTCATACAGTATTACTGAACGTACCATTGTACTGTAAGCTTACAGTAATACTGTAACATAAACTAGAGAGGGTACAATTTCTGGGGAAATTGTAGGGTGTGCTTGCTTGCGTCGGTTGCAGGTGGGTCCGTCCTCTAAGTTTTTCCCTTCTAGTGATATTTTCAAGCATTTAGCCTACTCATATTGCATATTTCATTAAAGGGGTGATTGACTGGGTTTTTTGGGTATTTCACACTGTTCCTTAAGGTCTCCGAATAGGGTATGTAACATTGGTTGGGTTGAAAATGGCCCGGGTGCTGTTCTATGAACCCTGATAGATCCTCTGAAATGTTCCCGGGAAAAAACACTAGCTTTTCTCCTTTTATGGTATGCTCATTAATATTTAGATGACATGCGCGCTGATTGGTTGGTTTTCAACGAGTGAAGCTGGGGAGCAAAAACGCAACACGGCCAACAGCACTCACTGAAACACCGAAGGTGGAGACTTGAAATTAAAACGCGCAAATAAATCTATTGTGTCTACACAACACTGTTTTCAACAGATTGACTAGATATCATTTGAAATGATAACGTTAGTTGTTTCCACTTCTGTTGTCGAAGCAAACTGGATTGACTTAGGTGGGTAGAACGTTACAGCTTATAGCAACCAAACTACTGTATATCGTGATTCAACTCAGCTTCAGTTAGCTAGCTCTAGACATCTTGCTGAAAACTAACCTGACAAAGATCTGGACAAACGTGCATCGTGAATTGTAAATTTACATAACAACACAGGTTATTTATTTGAATGAAACAGTCAGGAACATGAAACAACGTTAGCCCCATTGCCAATAAACTAGGATAAATCATCACAGATTCTACCTATGCTCTTGCGTTAGCAAGCTAAAGTAGTTTACATGCCTAAAGTCTAGGTTTTTTCGCTATCTAGCTGTTCTTGCATTCCTTGCAAATCAGCGTTAATAAAAAGCAGATGATCTAGAGTCTCGCTAAAACTGACTAGACAGGCATGGCTGATGTTTGTCTATACCGTAGCATAGAAGATCCCTGTGCAGTTCGACCCTCGACACATTTGCGCGAATCATTTCACCAAGGACGGTTTTGAAAATCTGGGACAATGTAGCTAAAGCAGGATTTGCTATGAAGCTGTTGCCGAAAAGAGGTGCGTTCCGACCTTACGTTCATCACAACCGCAAGCTGTAGTATGATTTTGTCGGTAACAGTTATTAGCAATGCTAACGTATCCTTGTCTTGTCTTTTTTCACAGGTACACTTGCACTTATAGCCATTCATGTTGTTTAATTGTAACTTGTTTAACTACATGCTCTTATGGTTATTCCCTTTGGCACTTACTTTGGTTGTTCACAATGTGTGCTTCATGTTTTGGCTACTGGAAATGTTTTGTGGCTATCTCGTTGTTATGATCAGTGACCTATGCACTTTGTAAAGCTCTCTCTTGGAAGTCGCTTTGGATAAAAGTGTCTGCTAAATGAATAAATGTAAATGTAAATCCTGTATCTAGCACCTGCCTTTCTCCAGTTCTTTCAAATAGATAATCTAGACAGGCGTTAGCAATAGGCCAGACTGCTATTTGTTTTCTGGCTATTTTTTCGGAAGCTTCCCTTCTAATGCCGACTACAGCTAGTCTAACTAGAGTCATTTGCTAAGTAAAGTATGTTGATGTGTTTAGAAACGTATTTAGTATTCTACCTATGCTAGATACAGGAGACGTTAGCATTGCTAATAACTGTTACCGACAAAATCATACTGTAGCCTACTTACAGCTTGCGGTTGCGATGAGCGTATGGTCGGAACAGCACATCTTTTCAGGTTCAGCTTCATAGCAAATCCTGCTTGAAATTGTCCAAGGTTGTCAAAACTGTCTTGGGTGAAATGTTAAGAGCAAATGAATAATTGTGTCGAACTTCGCCGGGATCTTCTCATAGACAAACAGCAGCCATGCCTGTTGAATGTTTGGCTCCTTGGGAAGACTATGAGTGTTACCCTTCCCTGTACAGCCTGGAACACAGCATTTACGACCGTGGTCCATTTTCAATATCCTTGTTATACTTCAAAACGTTATTCTTTGTAATTGCTTAGAAGTAGCCTACACAGAGCAGCGCGCAGCTAAGCTAGCATCGGAGATCTACTCTACCTCGGACTGGGCAAGAACACCAGTGAGTGGGCTGGTCTGGATGTAAATTTTGGGGCGTGACAAAGATACAGACCAGAGCCAAAAAAGGCGGTCCCCGGACTGACGTCAGTCCGGTGGCTTTGTTGAAAAGCTAGCGTTTTAAGCCACATTTTTTCATTTGGAGATTTGCATAGGAAAGAGGTGTCAATGGACTTTGAGGTTCACTGTATGTTCATTTTACCCACCGAACTGTCGTTATTCAACTATGACAAGGTAAAATCGGTTTTGTAATCAATCACCTCTTTAAGAACACCCTTTGAAACAGCTGCGAACCCCCTTTGAAACAAGCTACTGTAACAACGTTGTCACTGGCAGTATATTTCAGATGGAATCGCGATTCAAACAGTACCGCTAACTGTAAATATGCCCCCCAAAACGTAAATAAGTTTGACATTAATGTAGGGGGAAATGGCTAATTCAAAATAAGTTTTCTAGAGGCAAGCTAGCTGCTGTTGCTCCACATTTCACTGATTGTTTGAAAGCGCCGGAAATGAGAACGTTTCTTTTGACATAAAGTTTAGCTGTGGCATTGAAGACAGTAGTACTGTCACAGTACTACACTGCCAGTGGGCGAGCCGAGTCTGACTGAGGCTAACGTCAAAACAAGCCGCGGTGTCACTCAAATTCCAAGTTTTACACAAATCACAAAAATATGCTGACCCGCTGGCTGTCTTCGCAATCGCCATATCTTTAAAACACTGCCCTCCTTCTGATTTAACAGCTGTGTAGATGTTTTTGTAGTGTGTCTCGCGTAGGCTACAGCGTTGCAGTGAGCAACACTGGTTTGAAACCACAGGTAATGAAAATTTCACCAACAAATCGTTTACTTGTAATGTAATGTCATAATAAATCCTACAACGAAAATGTATTTGTGAGGAATGTTTATTTTAACGATTGAAAACAGATGCATCATAGACCACTGTAGTATGTGTTGCCCGGGCAACAGAGGCTAATGTCATGCTAATGCTTCAGTGAAATAGTAGACTACCGTTTCCGAAAGTAGATGTGGGCCTACTTCCTTAATAATATCAACTAATATTGTCCATTACATTTCACAATAGTGTTTCACATCACAACGTAAAATGAGTAAATTGTTATCATCCTGGCCTCTTTGCTTGTGGCGTTTCTGCAGCTGACTTGCAGTAAAGCTATAGTTAGCCTAGCTATACCCCAAGTTAACAGATGCGAAACGAACGTTTTGCACGCGTGTTTTCGTGACGTTAGTGACGTGGCTAGCAAATTAGCCACCGTTAGCTTCACTTTTCGCCACAAAAACTTAACTTGAGCCTAAACCATGCAACGGAACGTAAATAAAAATACAAGCAACCCAATCGCTACCAAGACTAAACTTTTGACACCTAGGTTGTCTATGTAGGCCAAATAATGACGAAGATTTAGGGGGGCAAAAAGAAACTAGAAAAGGCTGTTCCTGCGAAACAGCAGTGAGAATGCTGAAAACCTGAATGGGGATAGCTGACCATGCTAAAAAAGCTGAAAATAGTGAACATTTAGTAGAAAATGTTATAAGCTGAAGCTTCAAAGCAACCGAAAGGTATTTTTGAAAGGGGCTGGAGCAGAATTCCAACAATGATTTGAAAGGATTTACCATTACTTTTAAAGTGAGAATAATTTGCACAAAAACCTTAATATTTTAAAAAGTATAAAAGTGAGAAATGAGAAAATACCCGCAAGCTGAAATGAATTTCTAAAATGTGTGAGTCACACGAAAGAGGCAGTGTGGAATCTGAACTGCATCATCTAACAACGCTAACAGCTAAAATAGCCTACAATGCGGGAGAAGCTGAAAGCTGAACTGTTAAACAGAAGAAGTAGGATAGCTAGTCATAACAAGAATATTATCGTTTTAACAGCTGAAATTATAGTTGGGATAGTAATAGCAGTAGCAGATGTAGCCTACCATTGAGTGCGTTTACTCAGCTTTCTTAGTAGGATTCAATGTGTTGATGGAATGAAACATACAGCAGTAGGGCCGATACAGGAAGACACAGCGACACTTTGTTGCAGAAGGAGAATGGTGCAAGTTTTGTCCGTGGAGCATACAACGATTAATAAAAAAGAATCCTGTAGACGCATTTATTGAGTAATCGCATAACTAATTACACATGTAAACAGAGTAATCGTATAATTGGCATAAACCGACAATTGCTAGTAATCGTGTTTCTCATGGTCAAGTAAACGTACCAATCACCTGTGTGAGAGACTGAGTGGTGCGTGTCTGTCGTTGCCACGGTGATGGTGCAGCTATGATCGCTAACGATCTGGGCAGAGAGAATAACTAATGTAGCTAGAATCCACACCTCAAACAAGTTACAAGTTCCGTACATTATATACGTGTGAAATGAGTTCCTGAAAGCATGTGCAAAGCGCTTAAACTTTGTCACACTGAAATGTGGAGTTAAACCGAAGAACAGTTACTCTTCCGTTTTCAGATTAGGTGTTAATGGGCGAAGCCAAAAAATGCCCCATCTACGTCATTTCGCCCTATCTACGTCAGATCACTGAATGGCTCCTCCTCCTGTACTGTTATTGTAGCCTTCAGCTAGCTAGCTAGTTTCAGGATGTCTCCCACCACCCGCAACTGCATCTTCCCTGGATGCAAGAACTACAGCTGCGCTGCAACGCCATTTAAGTTCACTATTGCTAATGAAAGGAAAAATAGGTGGATAGATTTTGTGAAGAGCCACGCTCATGCAAAGCTTCGGATAAACTCCAACAGCCGCCTATGCGCCACTGACCATTTCATGGCGGACAGTTTTAACATGGACCAGAGACAGATGGGGTTCACCATCACACGGCTTCTCTTGCAGCGCGAAGCCGTACCGAGCATCGCCCCCCCGGCCGTTCATCCTCCGGTCGCACCTGGACCATCCACCGCCGCCAGCAGTTCATCACTCAGTTCTATGTGCTTGTTATAATTATACTAGATAACTTTTCCAGAGGTATCTCTGCTATAATTAGAGCAAACCGTTAACTTGATATTAGGCTACTCGTGTAGAATGATGGTATTTTGGTGAAACGGTAGCTAATGTGCTAGAAGTAGAAGTTGGAGAGCTCACTGTCTGCTGTCTCTGCTGTAAATGTTTACTCCTGTGTTACAGCTCAGGGGAATATTTCATTTATATGCATCTGTATGTTTCACTCATTGAACAAATACATTCTAATTCTATATTCTATAATTCTATTTTGTTCGGCTTGACGTAGCGTCCATTAACTTGGTCGTAGGTAGCTTACTTGAGAGAGGCGGCGCCTTCCAGCGAGGGGGCCAAGCTTCAGCTCCTTCAGGCAACACGCCCCCCCAGTCTCAAACAGAGAAGACTGCTGATTTTCTTACGATTTCAAAGCCTAATTTAACATACTTGTCTGTGTTTTTTTTTTCATTCAAATTTGGATGGGTAGTTAATAACACATTGTTCTGTGGTGTGGTGAACTTGGAACTCGTTTTTAATTCCACTTTACAGGATCTTTAAAGGTTGAATGGTGTCTCTAGCTGAAAGTATGCTGAAGTAGTTACGTTTGAAAGAGGAGGAAGCTTTTTAATGATTTGAAAGGATTTACCATTACTTTTAATGGGAGAATAATTTGCACTAAAACCTTAATGTCTTAAAAAGTATAAAAGTGAGAAATACCAAAAGTCATAGCCAACATCTCCTGAAGGAGCTGAACGTTTTGATACAAGAATTGTAGGAATCGGTGAAAGTATGCAGGACTAGTTAATTACGTTCCTGTATCGCCCGCGTTAGAAAAATGCTGCCCCCCCCTTCCTCAGTTACGACGCACTAAATTCTAACAAATATATTTTTTAGACGCTACACATGTTATACATCATTGGAAAGCTACGATTCTTGTGCTTGTAGATATGTAAACCATTTCAAGATCGAGTCACAACAACAAGTTTAGTCAACGTCTTTGTCCAGTCACCACTTTGGTGTTGTTTACAAAGCCAAACATCTCTACTTACCCTCAAAGGTTCTGTGTCGTCCAGGTATGCAAACAACACATCAAAACTTGATCTGCGTACATTCCCAAGGGTTCAAAGTATCTAACCATGTAAAGTAATTCGTCCAACTACAATGTTTTACGTTCATGAATAGCCATTATCCTTTGTTTCATTATGCAAGTTAGCCGACGGAAGAAACAACTTGTTCACATAAGTGTTCTTTCTCCGGTTAGAAACGGAGAATTTACGATATGGAGGGATCAAAATGTCCGTTGAACCCTCCCCTTTTGATTGACACCTTGTTTGACCCAATAGGAGCTTCCATGCCCCGTTGACAGCCCTCTAAAGCCAATTAGGTCTGTGCGTCCTGCCCCCCCCCCGCCCCCCCCCCCCACACTCTTTCTAAACAAATTTCTCGAACTGGCTTCGACTGGCTCTGAAATGAGCTCGTTAGCCTTGTAGCTGAAAGCTAGCTGAAAATGCCAATACCTCATTTGTATGTGTCTGTGGAGCCGTCAAAATAAAAGTCGATTGCGCAATATGGTATTGCGCAATCAGTTTTCTTTGTGCGCCAATCCTGGGAATCAGATAAAGCACTCCAATGTGTTCATGCTTCAATTTTTGTGTTTCAGTAATACTAATTAGGGATTTAGCTATTATATATGATAGTTCTAAGTACCACCTTTCATTAGAGATAACAATTATGAAAAATAATACCTTTTATCCTGAGTATTTGACCTTGGTTACAAAGGGTCATTTTGGAGTCTCCAAAAGGCCCTTTTAGAAAATGAATGGATGTACTCTTATAAAAACATGTGTCAAATATGAATATATTGTGGTATTATGTTTGACTTTTGATTTGAATTGGGTAAGGCTTCAACCTGTGGTCCAATTTAGTTTTCCAGCTAATACCTACCACCTCTAGGCCTCTTCAGGCCTCTGTTTTCAAAACAAAATCTAGACGGAAATAGAAATTTTCACTTTCCTTGTGTTCAAGCTTCTATTACTCAACACTAGTAGGACTGACAGGGGTCCTGACAACAGGGGACATAACTTCAGAGTGTCAGCTTTCAAAAGAGATCATTTACATGCATGTACTCCAAATGGTTCAAGAACAGCTTCCAATTTACTTTGGGTATGCTGTTTAGGCGTTTTCAGGCAAATTTAACAGGATTCTGAAGGCCAAAAAACGGCGGAAGAACTAAGAAGTTGATATAATAACTAGAAAGGCATTTCCTGCTGAAAATGCGTTGGAATGCTGAAAGATGAAATTATTTTTCTTAAATTTCTTAAATAGCTGAAATGAATGTCAAGAAATGTGTGAGTCACACAAAAAAGGCAGTGTGGAAACTGAACTGCATCATCTAACAACGCTAAGAGCTGAAATACAATGCAGGAGAAGCTGAAAGCTGAACTGTTAAACAGAAGAAGAAGTAGGCATAGGCTAGCTAGTCATAAATAGAATATTATAGTCTTATCAGCTGAAATTATAGTTGGGATAGTAATAGCAGTAGCAGATGTGTGCATTGAGTGCGTTCACTCGGCTTTCTTAGTAAGATTCAATGTGTTGATGGAATGACACATACAGCAGTAGGGCCGATACAGGAAGACACGGCGACACTTTGTTGCAGAAGGATGATGGTGCAAGTTTTGTCCGTGGAGCATACAACGATTAATAAAAAAGAATCATGTAGACGCGTTTATTGAGTAATCGCATAACTAATTACACATGTAAACGGAGTAATCGTATTATTGGCATAAACCAACAATTGCTAGTAATCGTGTTTCTCATGGTCAAGTAAACGTACCAATCACCTGTGTGAGAGACTGAGCGGTGCGCGTCTGTCGTTACGGTGATGGTGCAGCTATGATTGCTAACGTGCTGAGGGCAGAGAATAAGAGAAATGTAGCTAGAATCCACACCTCAAACAAGATAACCTAGACGCAAAACTGTACGTCCAATCCAAAATCTAAGGATATTTTCCGAGACCCAAGACTCTGCCGAAACCAGAGATATTCTTTATATGTCTGTGCAGTCATAAATACGACTCTACCTGCAGTTTCGAAAACGTGTTCCTTTTGCTTTCCTGGTGCGTGTTTGTTTGGTTGCCACGGTGATGGCGCAGCTGTGATGGCTAACGAGCTAGGCAGAGAGAAAAACGAACATTTACCTAGCATCCACACCTCAAACAAGTTGACCTAGACGCAAAACTATACGTCCAATCCAAAAAGTAAGGATCAGGTCAGAAATACGACTCTACAGGCAGTTTCAAATTCTTGTTCTTTTGGCTTTCTCTGACAATTTTGTCACCAGATTTGCATTGGTCTCTATGGGGCGAGAGTTGGACTTTGTCTCGCTTTCGTGGGGCTCTGAACAAATGTGTACGTCTGTTGGATTCAACAGACAACTGTCTACGACCAGCACAAAATTAGCTATCTATTGATCCAAAAACTAAGCATGAAGAGCGAAAATTGTGGCAATGCTGGCAAACTAGAAATATTTTTTCAACGATATCCGAAGCTGTCCTCCACTCTAAGCGTTTCAGTCTGCACTCTAGGGTTTCACGTAAACACCCATGTAAATCTCAGAAACGGCTTGAAAAAGTCATGAAAAATAATCAGTGATATTGAAAAAAGTTGAATAGATATCAAAAAGCTGAATTACTTAAAAATAGTTCAGGGTTTTGTCAGAAATTGTAAGTTTAAATGGTGGCTCTAGCTGAAAGATTGAGGAAGAAGAAGGATTTGGAAGTTGAAGAAGTTTAAAGAAGTTTTGACAGGATTTGAAAGAAAACTCCATTGGAAACCCATGTTAAAAATATTATGAATATTGATTTATATTAATTCAAGCATAAGAGGTACAAAGCTGAAAAGGCACAGCACCCATGGCCTGAAACTGCTGAATTTTTTGATAGCTGAACGGTTTTAATAGCTGAAGATTTGAAGGTGCTGAAAGGTGTCTTGGAAGAAATAGAAGAAGAAGATGCTTGAATAAAGATTCAAAGAACAATACTTGGAATGCTGAAGCAGCATTCCAACAATAAAGATTCAAAGAACAATACTTGGAATGCTGAAGCAGCATTCCAACAATAATATATATGGGTGTGCCCTTGCCGAAGCACACCCAATTACATATCCAGTTCAGTACCAAAAAGAAAACTAATCTCTCCTCCTAGCTGGATCTGGCCACAGGGCCTCGTCAACATCACAGGCTATGTTTTCATTTGCCAAGCTTCATCCATAGCTTGAATGAGGGCCATCTGGACATAGGGCCAGAGATCATAAACCTTCCACCGCCATGCTGAGAAGAACTCCTCGATGGGGTTTAGGAAGGGGGAGTTTAGGGTTTAGGTTGGTTGGTTGAGGGGCAGTTCTATGGGCATATGTGAAGCCCTCTGTGACATGCTTGCATGTAAAAAGGGCTATACAAATACATTTTGATTTGATTTGAAGAGTTTTAAAAAGTGACCAAAGTATTGAGAAATGTGTCCAAGCGACTGTAAAGAACTGTAAATGGTGATATGAGGTTAGGGGTTTGGGACTCCAAATGATGTGGTGATGCTGACCCATAGCAGCTCCAGTTACGAGGGTCAGGACTGTGTGCCTCCCTCCTCTCCAACTGCCAGGGCAGTCAATCTCCTGTCTACCTCTAACCCTCTCCAACAGCAGCATGCTAGTGACCCCCTTCATCCCTGGTCACATGACCCAACAGACTAAACACAGAACCCCTGCACCCATCACTCCAACGCCACCCCACCCACCTCCTCACCCCAAAAACGCTGATCGTAACTCGCCAGAGTTGCTTTTCTACCGAGCATGATGTCTTCCTATCGAAGTGCTCTGCACACACACACACAAACCTCATCGTCATCTGTCACGTGACACACAATGATTTAATATCATTCAGGAACACAAATCGGTGACCTCAGCTTCAAACTTCAGAGCATGTTGATGTGTTGTATGGGGCATAGAGCTTCAACAGACCAGCCCTCTCCTGCCTAACTAAATATTTGCACAGCACTTCTCTTTGTGTTCCAGTTTCAACCTTTGCTGAAACAGAGCAACGCTTCCCTCTCCTTCTTTCTCCTTTGTCCAGGACTCCACTCAAACAAAGGCTTTCATATATTCAAGATATGGAACATGATGGTAACATTTTTTTGGAGGGTGTGTGTGTGATGTGTGTGTGTTAATGTAAAGTGTGTGTAATGGGTGTGTGAGTGGAAGGTGATGAGATAATGTCTTGAGGACACTGAGCCATGAGGGGATATGACAGAGACACACGTACAAGTCCTGGCAACCAACACATCACTGACTAACAGACATCTGCCACATTTACACGGCATGAACCCAACACAAACAAACATGTGCACCTTCTCTCTCCCCCTCTATCCACTGAGTGACCAGATGGTTAGTCTGAGCATGCTCCTCCAGACCTCCTCTGCCCAGCAGCCTTCCTGTCCTCCGGCTAACCCTAACCCAGGCTTCACATTTTATGGATCAAGCCTGACCTGAAACACGCACCACTCTGTATTACAGGATTCTTTCGTTAGTTGTTTTGAGCTGTTCCCTGGTTTGTGTGTCTGGATTCCGTACTATTATCCCCCGTCTTGACTCTCATACTGATCTTACACAAAGACCCTCTGTCCCTCAGCACTGAAGCACCCCCAAACTAAACCCAGCAGGGCTAAATTAAGAGCAGAGTCCTGGGCCGAAGGGCACAGCAGAAAACAAACATGAGAGAGAGCTGAGAACTAAGATTGATTATCTAATAGGAGAGAGGAGGAGCAGAGATGAAGACGAGGAGGAGAGGAGTGGAGGAAGAGAGGAGCAGGAGGAGGGGAGAGGAAGAGAGGAGTGGAGAGATGAGGAGGAAAGAAGAGGAAGGGAGAGGAGGAGAGAAGTATATGAAGTGAAAAGAGAGATCAAGACAGACTAGTAGCAGGACATAAGCACCGGTACCAGTACAACTTTCCACTGAGTTGTGACCAAGCAGATAGCCTTAGTCACTGTCCTCTGGCTCTGAAACTGTGTGATGTAAATGATAATAGTTTCCATCTGCTGCTGCTCTTCACCTGGAAAAGTTAAAATCATCAGATCCTGCTCGCTAGACCTTCTGAGATGGGCATCACTGGCACTGCACTTCAGTGGATCTCATCCTACCTGTCGGGAAGATCCTACCAGGTCTCCTGGGGAGGCAAAGTGTCAGGCCCCCGCCAGCTCTCCACTGGTGTCCCACAGGGCTCCGTCCTTGGACCCCTCCTCTTCTCCCTGTACACCACCTCAGTTGGACCAATCATCACCTCCCATGGGTTTTCCTACCACTGCTACGCTGACGACACGCAGCTGTACCTGTCGTTCCCCCCGACTGATCCGGGGATCTCATCTAGGATCGAGGCCTGCCTCACAGACATCTCCGCCTGGATGACCAAGCACCACCTCCAGCTGAACTTCGCCAAAAACTTCTCATCATCCCGGCCAAACCCTCCATCTCCCACGATCTCTCAATCACCCTGGGATCTGCGACGGTGACCCCTTCATCCTCTGCCAGGAACCTCGGGGTTACCATGGATGAAGAGCTCTCCCTCACAGCCCACATTGCTACGGTCTCCCGGTCGTGTAGATGGACCCCTCTACAACATCCGGAAGATCAGGAGATACCTGTCTGAGCATTCCACCCAGCTGCTAGTCCAAGCACTTGTCCTCTAAAAGTTGGACTAATGCAACACGCTGCTCGCCGGTCTCCCAGCATGCGCAACCCGCCCTCTCCAGAGGATTCAGAACGCAGCGGCCCGCCTGGTCTTTAATCTACCCAGACGCTCCCATGTTACCCCGCTCCTCATCTCCCTCCACTGGCTTCCCATCACGGACGGTATCAAATTCAAGACCCTGGTACTGACCTTCCGAGCGGTGAACGGGACTGCACCTGACTACATCAAGTCTCTCCTCCAGCCTTCCACCCCCACCCGCCACCTACGGTCTTCTTCTGACAACCGTCTGGTGGTCCCACCGCTCAAGAGCGCCCGGTCCCAAGACAAGCTCTTCTCCTGTCTGGCCCCCCAATGGTGGAATCAACTCCCCACCTCCATCAGAGACACTGAGGGCCTCATGTACTAATGCTTTTGCGCCCACTTCAGGCGTAATTTGCGCAAAAAGGTATGTACAAACATGCCGCACTGAGGTAAAAGCACAGACTGCCTGTCACGGGAGCTGAAAATGGCAAATTGCGCTTTTCCGTGTCATGCATATGCATTCACGGGAGGGTCAAGAGGAAAGTGGGAGTTTCCCATAAAGAGATGGGAGGGGATGCGTAAAGTGCGCCTAATTAGGTAATCCGTGGTATGTACAAAAACAGCCTGTGAAAGCGCACCTCTATTTTGCGGTGAAAATTCTCTGCCTGTTCAAAGCCGGCGTAAACCAGAATGCGCATATGCCTCCTGGTGAAATGGCAGCCGTAACCCGAGCAAGACGAAGACATAGGCCAAAGGATTTTTGCCACAAGGATCACACTTTTTTAGTTGAGTGAACATGAAATCATTACGCGTTACATATTAAGCAGCCATGCAATATTACAGTTACTGGAAGAAATCAAAGATTACTTCGAATCTCTGACTCAGTGTTCATATTCCATTCCAGCAGTTGTTAAACTCCTCGCTACATTACAAATATTGGCATCAGGATCATTTCAAACAGTCATCGCTGTTTTGACTTTGGTGGCTGATCCATGATAGAAAGAGAGAAGGAGGCCCATTCAATTGCACGTTTAAATGCTCGCAATGTACGGTATAGTGGGCAGAGAAAGGCACTGATTACCCGATGACCTGCAGGTTTCGTAAATACGACGTAAACTGAAGTATCACAGCGTGCGAAATCTGCGGGTTGGCCATGGCGCTAATAACGCTACGTTTGCGAATGTACGTACATGAGGCCCTCACTGTCTCCCCACCTTCAAGAAAAGGCTCAAGACGCACTTGTTCCGGGAGTACAACGGTACTTATGAATGATTTGCTGGACCTGATGTTAGTTTCCTTCAGGATCACAATGGGCCTCATTCACCAATATCTTCCTAAGTTATTTCTTAAATTTGTTCTTAAGAAAGTTCCTAAGAGAAATCTACGTGTGATTCATGACGTGTTCTTAAACAGCAGAATTGTTTGCAGGTGTGTTCTTAGAATGATGAATCCCAATATTTTGTAAGTTGAAAGCTCGTGCCCCGTTGCTCCTATTTAGCATAGGTAAACGCCCTGTTAATTCCCATAAAAGGGCATGATATGGCAGGGCTGTGTGCACACTCAGAGAAATGTCAAAATGACGTGGTAAAGACGGTGGAGGCCTCGACAAAAGACAGAAAAACTTTAATAATTCTGAAGTGGAGGTACAGCTGTAAGAAGTTAGCGACAAACAACACATCATATTTAATAGCGTCAGCTGTGGATACAAAGCAGTAAATAAAGCCGATGCATGGAATGCAATTACTCATACAGTGAACGCTGTATCTTGAGAAGTGCGCAGAACTGATGAAGTGAAATGGTTTAACTTTAATCTGAATTCTGAGGCAAAAAAACATATTTCAAAACATAGCCTAGAAGACAGTTGACTGTTACAAAATATCCATGAGGACTGCTCTTGGTAGCCTAAAGCGTCCCAACAGGTACTCGTCACTCTGCAAATAAATCGTTATGGTCACGGAAGATGCATTCCCTCCTCAGGGGATGATCTGCAAAATTTTGCAGCAGCAATAAACACGCCATTGTGTGATGTTGTCTTAATGTGTGGAATTAGACTACTTTGGGCCTAATAAAATCTGTGATAAGTCACATATTATTGGATGGCTAGGTTCCCCGTTAACATAATTGATGTGAATTGAAGGTAAAGCAAGGCTAGTTAATTTAAATAGGCCTAGCACAATTCATACACCATGGCAATTCAAAGTGCTTTACAAATGAGCAGAAGTGTAAGTGTAGTGTGTATTTATTAAAACAAACAAACATTTAATTATGTGTAAAATAATACAAAATATTAGTTGCAAGATTCTAAACGAGACAAAATATTAATATAACTACTTATTTTGCGCAAACATGTCAGCTCTCAATTGTGCGTAAGAGTGCTCTTGGGTGTGCATACATTCTGTTCTTACCTAAGAACAAATCCCAAATAAGAAAACATTGGTGAATGCCAGAATCTTCGTGAAAAATGCGTAAGTGGGGTTTAAGAGCAAATTTGTTCTTAAGAACATTTGGTGAATGAGGCCCATTGACTCTTATTGAGAGACTTGTTGCTCTTGTTGGTTAGTTGTAACTGATTAAAAATGATTGTACTCGCTGTGAAATATATTATTGTTGGTGCTTTCTACAGATACACTCTTGAGGTTCATGTTGTTTAATTGTAACTTGTTTAACTACATGCTCTTATGGTTCTTGCCTTTGGCACTTATTTGGTTTATCACAATTTATGATTCATGTTTTGGCTACCCGCAATGTTTGGGGCTATCTCGTTGTTATAATCAGTGACCTATGCACTTTTGTAAAGCTCTCACTTGGAAGTCGCTTTGGATAAAAGCGTGTGCTAAATGAATAAATGTAAACCAACCAACACCCACCAACCAACACCCAACCCTCAGATACAGTTACCAAGAGTGCAGAAACCATGGAAGACTGGTTGATCTTTTCTACATCATGAAGTGATTTTACTTGAGGTTTGTGGTTTTTTGACTAGCCTGGGGTGCGTTTCCCAAAAGCATCGTAAGCCTAAGTTGATCGTAGAGTCGATTGTCTTAGTTGTCTTAGATTGTCTTAGTTGTACAGGCCGTTTCCCGAAGCCATCATAGCTAAAGAGGCACTTGAAAATGCTCACTAACGAGAGCTCCAGAGCAGTCGTAGATCGCTAAGTGCATCGTAAAAAAAGAGACTCAGTGGAGACACACGTAGGCCGACCATGAAAACTACATTAGACTAATGCTGAAAGTTACTTCAGATGGAAAATAAGATTATTTTGTTTTGTTTTTTACACTAGTTACGCTGATACACTCATAATGAGTTTAATTGATCAACCATCAATTAAAGTACAGTTATTATAAGCACAGTTATTATTCATGTCAGAAAGAATGATTCCATGTTGAAGACATGGGGTATTCATTACTTATGTGTTTGTCATTTGTCACAATGTCATTTGTGGCCGATATGTGAGAATCATGATATTGCAAACATGGTCTTGGAAAGCTGTTGGCCTATTAGTGCAAGATTGTAGATATAGTCAACACGAGAAGATAAGACAGTAAATATGTTGGATTGAGATGCTTGTATTTGTACATTGAACACTGAATATATGATATAATACACAATTCAGCCTTTACTTAATTAAAATAAACATATGCTATAGGCTATAAGGTAACCTAAATTTGACACTACCTTGTTGGTTGGGCAGAAGACTAGGCACAGAAATGGAGGGCCTTGTGAACTTTATCTCTTCAAATAAGAGCTTCCTCTCCTCAATTTGGAGATGAGCCCACTTAATTTCAAGACCTCCTCTTGGTATTTAGTGTCCTGTGTCGCTGATTGCAGGGTCCTGACACCGGTGTAAAACTCAGATGCAGCATAGTTTGCACGTTCACCTTATTGTCTTTGCCTTCATGTAGCATCATACAATGTACATTGAAAAGTACTCAAATAAGTAGCCTATAATAAATGTAAAACGTTTTCTGTAGCGACAGAAAATATTTTTTGTGTACCGTAATTCGTCAATTATTTTGGTGAACGTTTTAATTTTAAAGTCTTCAAGTTTTGTCAGAAGAATCACATTTCAGTACAATGGACAGCGTCTTGTTAAGTGGAACTTAAGAGACACATACTAAACAATAAATTGTGTTTATTAAAGTTATGCATTGTCCTTATTAAAGTTCTGTCTTATGAACTTAAACATTGTGTGTCACACAGGGCGGGGGGAGTCATGGGTGCGGGCGGAGAAAGAGGAACAACCCAGACGAGTTTCGACCACAGAGTGTGGGAAAAATTGTATTTTGTAAAATGTAAAATGTATTTTGTGTCTCTATCTCTTCATTTTCAGAAACAACCTTGAAACCGGGTGGAGACGGCACCCAAGCAGGTGGGACGCGTAGGCAAGAACAACTCCCTGCTGCACAGGAGAACAAGCTCAACCCTCTTCTTGTGTTTTTGTTTTACTGCACTGTATAATATATGCTGGGGCAGGGACAGATAGCCAGTTGGACTTCGTGAACCAACTCAAACTCTGTTGCAGGTAGGAAAACGTAGACAACCCCAGAGCTCTGTACTTGTTATTTTCCAACTGCTGCATTAAAGCTGATATTATCGGACCTCTGCGACTCCAGACCACTCTTTCTAGAACACAGACTTGTGTCATTGAATACCATCATTACATATTGGAATAGACACAAAGAATTTCAGTCCTTCAGTACGATGGTTCTCCTTACGAGCATGTTTGAGAAACGCACGTAAGAAATAACGATGGATCGTTATTTTGATCGTAGAGAACCCTCGTAACAGCTACGATCCATCGTTATCGGGAAACGCAGCCCTGGTTAAACAGATCAGGTGAAGTGGTCTAATCATCTGGTTGATGGACTTTTCCTTCCTCTTGTTCCCTGTTGTCATCAAAACCCCTGAGTTGCCCCTGATGGGGTCACAACCCCATCCCCTGAGGAATCTTTGAAACCCTCCCTCCCTCACCCAATTTGAACGCATCAGAGACAGACAGGAGTTGTTCCCAGCCAGAAGCTGTTTCGTGTTCACACACCTTCATGTCTGGTAACCACTCCTCCATCTCAGACCTGAGGTACACTGAGGTGTTATATATTAGGGTTAGACACACTTTCACTCCTCCATCTCAGACCTGAGGTACACTGAGGTGTTATATATTAGGGTTAGACACACTTTCACTCCTCCATCTCAGACCTGAGGTACACTGAGGTGTTATATATTAGAGTTAGACAGACTTTCACTCCTCCATCTCAGACCTGAGGTACACTGAGGTGTTATATATTAGGGTTAGGGTTGACGGAGTTCATGGTGACATAGGAAATTGGGCCTTTGATTTAGATGTCATTATTTGGATTATTGGACTTTAATAATTACACAAGGTGTCTGTTTGTGTGTGTTTAGGCAAGAAATCTCGATCAACCACTTGACAAGCAGTTTATAAAAATGATTTAGCTGTTGATAAAGGTATTGTGTGTCAAGGCAAGCTTGATCTCATCTGTCTCAATCCTACAGACACACCCAGAGAAAGACGTGGTTGAACAGATCCAGAAGACAGACTGTGATTGGATAAATCCTCATCTGGTTCGATTCCTCATCTAGACCATAACAACTCTTCCTGTGGTTCCCGGCAACCACCAACAGAAGACCAACAAGATTTGGGCTGATCTATGACACATACACACACAGACATACACCTACTTTCTCCCGAGGTGTGACGAAGCACAGGCCTGCAGTGTGAGAGGACAGGTTGAGTGGATCTTAAGCTGGAAGGTGGTGCTAAAATCTGTGTTCCAAACTCTGAAAGAAAATTAGGGTAAAGGCAGGATGAAGAGAATATATAGAGAGAGGAGAGGGGGATTCTGTTCGTGTCACAATTACCAATCAGAAAACATCAAGATGACTGAAATATAATTTAGTTAATTAAATTACATAATTCTCTACACAGATCAGGTCTAGCTGATCAACAAACTTTAAATAAAATGACCGGCATATAACTAGACAAGTCAAACTGCAGTAAGTGGTCTGGAGCGCAGTTTGGCCCTGGCTACAAGAGAGATGTTTCAGGGCTAATGGGGCTGTGTGCATTAGCTGTATGCTTGGCAGCAAATTGTATTTAAAACTAGATGTAGGACTATAGGTGGTAACTCAATTCGCAATTACAGTAACTGCAAATAGCATTGGTCTTGTGGACAGACCCATCTGGCAGGACTGTAGCAGAAATTGCCTTTCAAAACACAATTTTCTTTCTCTATTGCTGCTAGCTACCATTCCGTTCAAGTATTTTATTGTCAGATGCACAGAACAACACAAGGTCAGACTGGGCACTGAAATTCTTAGGACAAGACAACGCAAAGCAACCTGGCATAACTTGACATATAAGTACTCAGAACATAGATTACACCTATGATAAGCTAAAATATAATATAATAAACCTCCTAAATATACAAAATAATATACAATACAGTATACTAAACCTCTAATACACTGTAAAATGTTACCAGGATTTAACAATATTTAACTGCAATATTTCTCAATAAATCATCGTATTATAACTTTACAGGCTTTAACTGCAATAATCCCAATATCAATAATATGTTGTAATGTAGAATTTACTACGAAACGATACCGGGATTTCACAGCATTTTGTTGGGTTATTTTACAGTAAAATACTCTTTTCAAATCATCCTTTGAGATAACCCAGTACATTACTGTAAAACTTGAATTGCACTTGAACTGCCCTGCATTGTGGGATCAAGTAGAGACAGGTGGATACAGCACACGATAGAAGAGCTTGAAGGTACACTCACAGAAATGGCATAGTTTATTACATCTATTTGATTTTATTTAAAGTCATTTTCTCAAAATGTATTCATTAAAATTCCTTAGAATGAGCATATCTATTAATTCTTAAATATATTAAACATAATCAATTAAAATATACTATAATGTTTTAAATATGGATAGCTGTGAAACAAGCAAGATTGAGTGTCGAGAGTGTATCAATGTCCATATCAATGTCCATTCAAAAGCCTGATGGCCCTTGGAAAAAAAACTGTTGTGTAGTCTTTGTGTGCGAGATCGAATGCTTCCTGGGCAAGAGGATTAGGGTCAAGACTCTCTGTGCTGAAGCTGCAAAACCCTCTGTGCTGAGGGATGTGTGTGTGAGGGTGGGAGTGCATTAGGGGTGGAACGGTACACTTTAGTCACGGTTCGGTTCATACCGCGGTTCAGACATCACGGTTCGTTACGAGTTCGGTACAACGGTGGGAAAAGCAAAACAAACCAGGTTCCGATACGAGTGAATGATGGCGCATTGAAGATGACATGTAAATTCCGATTGCGTCAGTGATTTTTTTGGCCTTATTTGTATGTGTATCTAATGGCTGGTTAAGCACTGTAGGGAGGAGAAGTTGGACAGGTTTTTTCTTGTCTCGTTCCAGTGATTGGCACACCTGAGTAATGGCGTCGGATATTTGTAGTCATTTAGCACAAGCCAGATGCGTTATATGCGTTAGCATGTTAGATGTATTTCCACTCACATACCCCACAACCAGTGACGTGCGGTGATGTCAGTAAAATGCTAGGCACTGAGTTATGAAAGCCAGATTACCAAATTTTTTGTTAGGCTAATTTACATTTAGTCATTTAGCAGACGCTCTTATCCAGAGCGATTTACAGTAAATACAGGGACATTCCCCCGAGGCAAGCAGGGTGAAGTGCCTTGCCCAAGGACACAACGTCAGTTGGCATGACCGGGAATTGAACTGGCAACCTTCGGATTACTAGCCCGATTCCCTCACCGCTCAGCCACCTGACTCCATAATATGTCAAAACAGTAAACGCAGTAAACAGTACAAGCAGTAGCCTACATCCGCTGACTATTAGCACAGCCACATAGCCAATCTTTTATTCCATACCAGTCCTTTTGAAAATATCTAAAAAATGTTGTCCCTTTTTCTGAAGTAGTCCATCTAAGTCTGGCGTAGACCTCCCTCTTGCTATTAACGATTTTTTTTAAATAAAATTGAGTTTGGAGAAATTCTTCAACTCCGTGATATCGGCAGACACGTTGCAGTCATTTTGACTTGAATTTTGCGGGGATTACGCTTACAATGTAGCTGGTGTAATGACGTTAGCTGCGCAAATGTCCAGTTATATCTCAATTTTAATTGGTCCATGTTTGATACATAACATAGGTGATTACTGGCATAACATATTTCCATTCAAAGGCACAGCAGATTTGTGCTTTTCAACGTACATGTTGAAGAATACAGGATCGAAGTGCGCAAGTGAGTTTTTCGCTTGTCGTCCGCAGTGATCGGACAGTAAAAGCACTGCTTCTTCTACAATGTTTTTTGTATTTGATTATGCGTAACTGCTACATTTGTCATCGTAACGTCTAAACAATTGTAATAACACACATATTGCATATATAAATCACAAGAATAAACTGTAAAAATAAAAATACAGTTTATTAAATAAAATGATTTAATAAACATTTTTACGTTTGAATTTTGGCAGGGTAGGCAGTGCCTACCTTGCCTATCCAGACTGCAGGTCACTGCCCACAACTGCTGAACAACGGCGACACACAGTGCTTGTCTTATCCACCACTCTCTCGCCTGTACTACTGTAACTAAATGGGACACCAAAGTTTTCCCAAACAGTTAGCTGAGTGGCCCTGAACTGATCATATAAATACATTTAAAAACTTTTTTTTCTGTGACCAACATTTTCAAAATGGCGATCGCCGTGACCCAAATTATAAAAAAAATTTACCAGATAGTTTTCCAATCCTTGTTATCTATTATTATTGATCAACTCTGTAGTTGTAAATTATTTAGTGGGTAGAACACACTCAGTATGGTTAGTCTCTCTTCGATAACAAAACAATTACAAATAGTTTTAAAAAGTCAAAAATGTTTGACTTGTAATGAACAGAGCATTTGGGATGTGAAAACGTCTTCAAAGAAAATATGATACGTGTTTGCCAACTCAATTTCAATCTCCTGGACCCAGACTTGGAAAAACCCCTGATGTAGATGAAGTTGAACTAGACCCTGTCACATCATCTGTATGAGCCTGGGTTAGGGTTAGAGCTACAGCATAACAAGCCCTCTCTACCTCTCTCTCCCTTTACCTCTCTCTTTCCCTTGAACCCTCTCTCTTTCTCTCTCCACCTCTCTCTTTCTTTGCTTCCATTTAGCCTTTCCATTCATCTCACCATCTTCTTAGTGCTGCATTCCTCCACCCACTAATCTTACCTAATCTTACTAACCTTCCCGGCCTCCACCTCCATCACTGTTACAGTTTATCAGTCTGTCTTTGGGTGATAAGTTGTTTAGGGCTGGACTGGTTCTAAATGGTCATTAAGCAGCTTACCCTCTTTGACCTCTGTAGCCTCCTGACCCTACCTGTTAGGATTGTCCAGTGGAGGATTAGGAGGGGGCCCAGACTGAAAGACATCCTGTCTGTTTTACACTGAACACAAATGGATGTGAAATCACTCGCATGTCCTTCAATTCTCTAACAAGAGGCTTCACACACACATGCACACACACCGACCCACACAATGACACACACTATACACACACACACACTGTCTCATTGACAGTTGGGGACAGTTGTTCAGAAGTGATCTGATCGAATTTTGGCTTTTGGATTGGATCAAATCTTGAAAATGGGTTGTTCAAAATAAAAAAAGGATTCTAAAATTGGATTAGATCACGTAATCCAGTCTTGGTTTTGATATGTATCAAACCTTCAATATGTGTTGTTCAAAACTTTTTTGTAGGATTGGGATACCTTTGATCCCAAAAATAAAGATCATTCTGATCCCAGCAGAAGGGTGGACTCAGGGTGGATTTCAGGAACAAAATGTAATACAACTTGGAATTGGTAAAATAAAACTGTATTTGTATCATGTAATTCATATACATTTATTTATATGTAAGAGCAGAAGTACAGATTCTTCTGGCAGAGGAACAAATCACTCTTTCCTAACTCCAGCAAACCAAAGCCCGACTTGAGATTATTTAAATTTTAGGTATATGTTTATTGTATGCACCTTCCTGCCAAAGCAAATTCCTTGTCTGTGCAAACTTTCATGGCGAATAAATCCCTTTCTGATTCTGATTCTTCTGATTCTGATCCACCTAGTAAAAGGAAAGTAAAAAACAACTGGTCTCTCCACTACCGAAGACTAAGGCCGAATCCCAATTCTCTGTTTTACCCCTACCCCTTAGTTAACCCATAGCCCTTGTCCTATGAAATGAGACTCCACTTGGTTACGGTTACATCAGGTAGCTAGCTAGCTAGCTTCAGGATGTCTTCCACCACCCGCAACTGCATCTTCCCTGGATCGCCATTTAAGTTCCCTGTTGATAATGAAAGGAAAATTAGGTTGATAGATTTCCATGAGCCACGCTAGGTTGATAGATTTCCATGAACCACGCTCATGGAAAGCTTCGGATAAACTCCAACAGCCGCCTCTGCGCCATTGACCATTTCACCGCGGACAGTTTTAACATGGACCAGAGACAGACGGAGTTCACCAACACACAGCTTCTCTTGCAGCACGGAGCCGTACCGAGCATCGCCCCCCTGGCCGTTCATCCTCCGGTCGCACCTGGACCATCCACCGCCGCCAGCAGTTCATCACTCAGTTCTGTGTGCTTGTTATAATTATACTAGATAACTTTTCCAGAGGTATCTGTGCTATAATTAGTGCAAACCGCTAACTTGATATTAGGCTACTCGGTGTAGAATGATGGTATTTTGGTGAAATGGTAGCTAATGTGCTAGTAGTTGGAGAGCTCACTGTCTGCTGTAAATGTTTACTCCTGTGTTACAGCTCAGGGGAATATTTCATTTATATGCATCTGTATGTTTCACTCATTGAACAAATACATTCTAATTCTATACTGTTTTGTTCGCCTTGACGTAGCGTCCATTATCTGGGTTGTAGATAGCTTACTTGAGAGAGGCGGCGCCTTCCAGCGAGGGGGCCGAGCTTCAGCTCCTTCAGGCGACACGCCCCCCCAGTCTCAAACAAAGACTGCTGATTTTCTTACGACTTCAAAGCCTAATTGAACATACTTGTCGTTTTTTTTTTTCATTCAAATTTGGATGGGTAGTTAATAACACATTATTCTGTGGTGTGGTGAACTTGAAACTCGTTTTTAATTCCACTTTACAGGATCTTAAAAATGTACAGTATTGTAACACTATTGCGTTTTAATAATAACATTTCATGATTTTGCATCTCTGACTGGTTTTATTTAACAATTGAAGAGAATATAATGAAATGATTTGTGGTTTAAAAGCTAGCCTGGTCTTATTTAAAACACTTTACAATAGGCATCAGCAATAGGCCCGGGTCCGGACCCAGGCGGTTCCCTATCCGGACCCGGACCTATAACCGATATATTATTATGGAATTAATTCATTTTGACGGAACGTTTCCATTTTAACTGGCACATCTTTTTGTTCCAACTAAATGTGGGTTCTATCTTACTTGTCCAATACAAAGGTCCAATCAGGAGCTTTAATAACTGTAATCACCATGACAACTCACTCACTGAAAGTTGGCCACAACCTCTGTGGGTCAGGTTGTGTGTGTCATTCGCAACAACGCAGGCTTTCCTTAGCGAAAAACATGGCGTGCTCTAAACCCAGCGAAAAGTTGCTTCCAAAAAGACCTAATTTCAGACAAGTATGCATTTTTGCTGCCGGTGGGGAGCACAAAACCTGTGTTTAATGCCCTTGTCAACAGTGGTAGCTAATGTGAAACGTCACTATCATGGCCGTGGGAACTAGGAGTGCTGTAGCACACCCTGACAGCACCATAGAGTCCTAACACGTGTTTTGTCTTTGTCAAGGAGAGGTTAGAGTCCTCTCCAAAAGGGTGAGAGTCCCTATACGTGGCTTGTCTTTGTCAAGGAGAGGTTAGAGTCCTCTTCAAATGGGTGAGAGTCCCTATACGTGGCTTGTCTTTGTCAAGGAGAGGTTAGAGTCCTCTTCAAATGGGTGAGAGTCCCTATACGTGTTTTGTCTTTGTCAAGGAGAGGTTAGAGTCCTCTCCAAAAGGGTGAGAGTCCCTATACGTGGCTTGTCTTTGTCAAGGAGAGGTTAGAGTCCTCTTCAAATGGGTGAGAGTCCCTATACGTGGCTTGTCTTTGTCAAGGAGAGGTTAGAGTCCTCTTCAAATGGGTGAGAGTCCCTATACGTGGCTTGTCTTTGTCAAGGAGAGGTTAGAGTCTTCTTCAAATGGGTGAGAGTCCCTATACGTGTTTTGTCTTTGTCAAGGAGAGGTTAGAGTCCTCTCCAAGGGTTAGAGTCCCTGAACACGTCAAGAGGGAGGTTAGAGTCCTCTCCAAGGGTTAGAGTCCCTGAACACGTCAAGAGGGAGGTTAGAGTCCTCTCCAAGGGTTAGAGTCCCTGAACACGTCAAGAGGGAGGTTAGAGTCCTCTCCAAGGGTTAGAGTCCCTGAACACGTCTTTGTCAAGAGGGAGGGTAGAGTCTTCTCCAAGGGTTAGAGTCCCTGAACACGTCAAGAGGGAGGTTAGAGTCCTCTCCAAGGGTTAGAGTCCCTGAACACGTTGTCTTTGTCAAGAGGGAGGTTAGAGTCCTCTCCAAGGGTTAGAGTCCCTGAACACGTCAAGAGGGAGGTTAGGATCCTCTCCAAGGGTTAGAGTCCCTGAACACGGTCTTTGTCAAGAGGGAGGTTAGAGTCCTCTCCAATGGTTAGAGTCCCTGAACACGTTGTCTTTGTCAAGAGGGAGGTTAGAGTCCTCTCCAAGGGTTAGAGTCCCTGAACACAATTTGTGTGGAGTCAGATTGAGTTTAATAAAAATAGAGAGGAGTGTGGTGTGTCTTTTCTTTGTCCTCTCCGGTACAAGAGGGTTACAGTCCCTGAACGAGTCATATTTGTGTGGAGTCAGATTGTCCCTCCATCCATCCATCATCTTCCGCTTGTCCGGGGGTCGGGTCGCGGGGGCAGCAACCTAAGCAGGGAGGCCCAGACTTTCCTCTCCCCGGCCACTTCCACCAGCTCTTCCTGGGGGACCCCGAGGCGTTCCCAGGCCAGCCGAGAGACATAGTCCCTCCAGCGTGTCCTGGGTCTTCCCCGGGGCCTCTTCCCAGTGGGACGTGCCCAGAACACCTCACCAGGGAGGCGTCCAGGAGGCATCCTTATCAGATGCCCGAGCCACCTCAACTGGCCCCTCTCTATGCAGAGGAGCAGCGGTTCTACTCTGAGCCCCTCCCGGATGACCGAGCTTCTCACCCTATCTCTAAGGGAGAGCCCGGACACCCTGCGGAGAAAACTCATTTCGGCCGCTTGTATTCGCGATCTCGTTCTTTCGGTCACTACCCACAGTTCGTGACCATAGGTGAGGGTAGGAACGTAGATCGACTGGTAAATAGAGAGCTTCGCCTTTCGACTCAGCTCCTTTTGATTGTGTCAGATTGTGTTGAATAAAAATAGAGAGGAGTGTGGTGTGTTTTTTTTCTTTGACCAAGAAGTTACAGAAATCCCGAGGAGAGATGGAAAAAGGTGGGGGCTAAAAGAGTCCCATTACGTTGAGATCTTACAAAGGTTATCCAAGAGGGTATACCCCTGGTTTATAAATTGGTTCTAATACAATTGGAAGAGTTATACTAGAGCAAAATTAAGTGAATATACGGTAAACGCTAACCAGCTGTGTTGGTCAAAGAATGGTTTGAGGAAATGTATGTGAAAAATTATGAGGAAGCGATTAGAAAGTTACATAAAAGATTGGTTTAGAGAGGATCATGGAAGGTTATGAAATTAAACAAGAGAACGTTTTGTGGATGTGAAGAGGTGATTGGTTTAAACACTGATGTTTTGAAGAGGAAACTATGAATATACTTTGAGGGTATATGGGATAACATATTAAGTCAAAATAGTAAAATCTAGGGTTTTTAAGAGTTTTGATAAAGGTATTAGATGTAATTTGGTTAGAAATGAGAAAGAGAAAATAACAAAATGTATTTTTATTTGGAGTATAATTGTAATTTGGTTTTAAGTTTTATTTGAGAGTTTTATCAGAGTCTGGCATACTGATTGGGATAAACAGTTAGGCTGTGATAATGTTGTATTAATAAATGGTATTAGTGCATGAAGAGGGTTATTATAACATTCAGTTCTGAAATAATTTGGGAAGACTCAAGTCTGATAAATTGTGGTTATGATGGTTTGAGCTAATTGGCTCGTTTTGAACTGCAGCAAAACGAGTAATGAAGTTCTACCTATCTGACCTTTATAGAAAATATAGTTGGGAAAATGTTTTGGTTAATAGCTACATTAAGCACATTATTTGGTCGATATTTCATTTAAGAAGCATACGGATTCTGGTTTGGCATAATGAAATTTGCTTTTATCATATCTTTGATAAAAAAGAGGTGTGATTTGGTAAAATTGAGAATCTAAAACAATATAGGTCTTAAACTTAACTGTTTTAAAAGACTGAAAAGGTTTTTTGGAGTGAAAGAAATTAGACTAACGGTTGATTTTCTGAAGAAGGGAACAAAGAAACAGATTGTCATTTATAGGCATGACTAATAGGAGTTGAATATCAAATGATGATGTATTGTCTTATTAGATGCTGTTACATGTGTTTGCTCAACAATAAGAAAACTGAAGGGTCAATATTGCCTGGTAATTATAGATATGTTTACAGTGGATTGAAGTCTTTCCCAGTCCTATACCAGATGCATAACAACATTTGAATTGAATTATGGAAGATCATAATTCCACAACTTAAACTTAATGCTCACGAGAAAAGAGATGCCTTCTGCTAAATTCTGTTCCAGGTGAAGCAGTAAACCAAAGACTGGAGGAGTGAAACGAGGAGATTGGGTATTGATTAAAGTTATCAATGAAAGGAGGGATCTTATGAAAACTTTAAAATATCCTGTCTAATTTCTGGTTTTTCTATTTGTTTCGAATTTATTTAATTTTATTACAATTCTAAAAGCTTGGCTAAAGTTGTATGTATGTGGTGAAGGGGGCCTGTGAGCATGTCCAGGTCTGCCGTGGATACATGGATGTTGAATGTCCACTCTGTGGAGTGACGGTGGGTTTTCCCCTATAACATCATTAGGGTTTTCCCACTGTGTCCAGTGTGTACTCACCACTTGGCCATAACGCTGCATAGTCTCATCATTATTGTTGAATTGTATGTCAACATTGTGTAATCAGTAAAGGGATATTTTTAAATTTGTGTTTGTTGTCACACCCTAAAAGGGTGTGAAAGGAGGGATTTATATGAACTTTAAAAATATCCACTTTAAATCCTTAACCCTTGTGTTATCTTCGGGTCATTCTGACCCATCAGTCATTGTGACCCACCGTCGTATTGCGACAAATTTACCTCATACAAAAACAAAGTGAAGCATTTTCTTTCAACCGTATGGCTGTCTCAGACCCCCCACATTGCGAAGGTTAAAATAAAATTATTTTTATTTGTTTTTGTATTGGGTAAAATTGGGTAAACACAATGATGGTTCGTTATGAACCTTTGGGTCATGTGACCCGAAGGCAGCACGAGGGTTAAATGGGTTCTTGATTTCAATATCTGTGTTCAATCATTGGTGTTCGACTATTTGCATCTCATTTGACTCAGTTACTGCTTGATCATGGGAGATAAGGTGATGCTGGGACTGTAACTCTTTTCTGCTTCAGGACGAGTCAGACCGACGGGTCTGACTACCTAACCCCTGTTCTAAGGCCCCATTCCCCTGGAGACCCTGCCCCATATGCCCCTATGCCTCATCAGACCTATGAGTGGTCTGCCCCCCCCCTTCCCCTTGAAGACCCTGTCCCACCTGCCCCAATACATCATCAGATGTTCGGGGAAGCCTGTTGTACATTTATGGACAGGACCATTCAAGGTCATCGAGAGAACCTTGCACGCCCTAAGGGTGCTGGGGAAAGGAAGTACGTGGTACCACTGGAGCATGTGTTGTGCTGCTCCAGAATCCAGTCATACGTTGCAGGAGTTGGTGGAGAAGGGCCAGTGAACCTTTTGCTATTGCTACGAATGTGAGAGTCCGGAAAAGAGGGTTACGACTAGGTCAAGAGTGATACTGCTTGACCACACTAGAATTGTACTGGACTAAGAAGGTTTCCGCTATTTTACTTAAGAGTGTGCTATATCAATATCAACATGATTGTTGCTGTATCCCGTGTATCAGGTCCCTGTGCAACCGAATCATTGTCTCGGCTGTGGAGAACCCAAAGACGGGGTTCCAAATACCGTTGCTGGGGCTGGCTGACCAGGAGGAGGAGGCGGTGGTTGGTCCGGGCTATGTTGTTTGATCTCTGGTGTTTTCAGAGATCAAAAGAGGGATTAAAGAATACAGTTAGGTCCATAAGTATTTGGACATTGACACAATTTTCATCATTTTGGCTCTGTATACCACCACAATGGATTTGAAATGAAACAATCAAGATGTGCTTTAAGTGCAGACTTTCAGCTTTAATTTCAGGGTATTTACATCCAAATCAGGTGAACGGTGTAGGAATTACAATACATTTGATATGTGCCCCCCCCCCTTTTTAAGGGACCAAAAGTAATTGGACAATTGGCTGCTCAGCTGTTCCATGGCCAGGTGTATGTTATTCCCTCATAAAGGGAGTTCGTTATTTCATTGACAAGGAGCAGATAAAAGGTCTAGAGTTCATTTCAAGTATGGTATTTGTGTTTGGAATCTGTTGCTGTCAACTCTCAATATGAAGTCCAAAGAGCTGTCACCATCAGTGAAGCAAGCCATCGTTAGGCTGAAAAATCAAAACAAACCTATCAGAGAGATAGCAAAAACATTAGGTGTGGCCAAATCAACTGTTTGGTACATTCTTAAAAAGAAAGAACGCACTGGTGAGCTCAGCAACACCAAAAGACCCGGAAGACCACGGAAAACAACTGTGGTGGATGACAGAAGAATTCTTTCCCTGGTGAATAAAAACCCCTTCACAACAGTTGGCCAGATCAAGAACACTCTCCAGGAGGTAGGCGTATCTGTGTCAAAGTCAACAATTAAGAGAAGACTTCACCAGAGTAAATACAGAGGGTTCACCACAAGATGTAAACCATTGGTGAGTCTCAAAAACAGGAAGACCAGATTAGAGTTTGCCAAAAAACATCTAAAAGAGCCTGTACAGTTCTGGAACAACATCCTATGGACAGATGAGACCAAGATCAACTTGTACCAGAATGATGGGAAGAGAAGAGTATGGAGAAGGGAAGGAACTGCTCATGATCCAAAGCATACCACCTCATCAGTGAAGCATGGTGGAGGTAGTGTTATGGCGTGGGCATGTATGGCTGCCAATGGAACTGGTTCCCTTGTATTTATCGATGATGTGACTGCTGACAAAAGCAGTAGGATGAATTCTGAAGTGTTTTGGGCAATATTATCTGCTCAGATTCAGCCAAATGCTTCAGAACTCATAGGACGGCGCTTCACAGTGCAGATGGACAATGACCCGAAGCATACTGCGAAAGCAACCAAAGAGTTTTTTTAAGGCAAAGAAGCGGAATAATCTGCAATGGCCAAGTCAATCACCTGACCTAAATCCAATTGAGCATGCATTTCACTTGCTAAAGACAAAACTGAAGGGAAAATGCCCCAAGAACAAGCAGGAACTGAAGACAGTTGCAGTAGAGGCCTGGCAGAGCATCACCAGGGACGAAACCCAGCGTCTGGTGATGTCTATGGGTTCCAGACTTCAGGCTGTCATTGACTGCAAAGGATTTGCAACCAAGTATTAAAAGTGACAATTAGATTTATGATTATGTTAGTTTGTCCAATTATTTTTGGTCCCTTAAAAAGGGGGGCCACATATAAAATGTGTTGTAATTCCTACACCGTTCACCTGATTTGGATGTAAATACCCTGAAATTAAAGCTGAAAGTCTGCACTTAAAGCACATCTTGATTGTTTCATTTCAAATCCATTGTGGTGGTATACAGAGCCAAAATGATAAATTGTGTCAATGTCCAAATACTTATGGACCTAACTGTATATTGTGCTTAGTAAAGTTATGCATTGTGCTTATTAAAGTTCTGTCTTATGATCTGAGAAGTGTGCTCAGGCTTAAACATGGTGTCTCACACAGGGTGTGGGAAGCAGGCTGTTCTTTGTGTCTCTATCTCTTCATTTTCAGAAACAACCTTGAAACTGGGTGGAGATGGCACCCGAGCAGGTGGGACGCGTAGGCAAGAACAACTCCCTGATGCACGAGAGAACAAGCTCAACCCTTTTTTGATACTTGTGTTTCATTGTATATGATATGCTGGGGCAGGGAAAGATAGCCAGTTGGACTTTGTGAACCAGCCCAAACTCTGTTGCGGGTAGGGAAACTTAGACAACCCCAGAGCTGTGTACTTGTTGAAAGCCTGCAACAACGCAGGCTTTCCTTAGCGAAAAACATGGCGTGCTCTAAACCCAGCGAAAAGTTGCTTCCAAAAAGACCTAATTTCAGACAAGTATGCATTTGTGCTGCCGGTGGGGAGCACACAACCTGTGTTTAATGCCCTTGTCAACAGTGGTAGCTAATGTGAAACGTCACTATCATGGTCGTGGGAACTAGGAGTGCTGTAGCACACCCTGACAGCACGAGAATTTCAAATAATATGACTTGAAAATTCACCAATGCGGTCGGCCCAGCCCCCCAGTAGCGGACTGGCCATCGGGAGCACCGGGAGAAGAATAACCATGGAAAACCAGGCTAGGAAACATAAGGGTGGGGCTGAAAAATAAAGATACAAAAAGACATCACCTTCACTAGACAAGGTTTTACCAATTGAAAAACGTCTATGTTGATTTTTCATAAAGCTCAAAAAACTATTTTGCGCTCAATTAAGGCAAAAATGGTCTCACACAGAACTCTTGAGGTAAGGGCCAGAAAAATAAACCATAATTGTTCCAGAGCCTGGACTGAATAAAAATTTGGTTAGTGGACCTTTTGGGTTTCTAATTGAGTACCTCTGGTGTAGACTGTAAAAAGAATGGACGACGGACGCGTCACTGCTTCCTCCCACTGTACAAAAATGAAGCCAAAATATCTCGGATACAGGTGCTGCCATCTTGCTCTGGTGATGTCATTTGTCAACTTTTCAGAGCTGTTATACCCTCCATTCTCTTTACAGTCAATGGTTTAGAAGCTGCCAGTTTGTAAGTCAACATCAGGGTTTAGGCTTTAAGGTGTTGGGGGAAGAAAATATGACATTTTTGTCAAACTTTATGCACGGGCACAGGATGTCCAACATGACCCTCCCTTAAAATCATAATTAGCCTCCAAAAGAAACAAACAAAATAGAAAGAACCAATACAATTCTAAAGATAAATAATGAACAGGGTTAAGGAGTAAGGGTAAGGAGGGTTAGGTAAGGAGGGTTAGGAGGGATGAGAGCCAAGTTCGGTCTCAGCTGGAGCCCCCTAGAGGTTGGGGTTAGGGGCCCTGATGGAGAAAGGTTAGGGTTAGGTGTGGTAGGGTTATGGTAAGGTTATTCAAACTGTCCCTGAATGTTTCAGCCGTCGTTTTGGCATCAGATGGCCCATGTTTAAATTGTCACTGTTAATTTTCTTATATGTATTTTTACTGGGCTGCTGGTGGGCTGCCCTTCTGTCACCAGTCCGGTCAGGGTGAAGTCATGGTCCTAAGAGACAGTTAGAGGGGAGAGGTCCTATCATTCTTCCAAGTTTGTAGGGTGGAGAGAGCAACATGTGCATTTGAGTGTGCATGGTTTCTGGTTTGTGTGTGTGCGTCTCTATGTGTTGGTGGTCTTAGATGTGTGTGTGGTCTTGGGTGTGTGCGTGTATTAGAGGGGAGAGAGGAAAGACACCCAGATCATTGACTGTGGAAAGGCTGTCATGATTTCAAAAGGAGTTTCCCAAGGTGACCTCTTACACAACAGTGGTGTACAGTGCTGAGCTTACATAAGCCACTTCCTGTCTGTATAAACATGTTTTCAGGAGGGTTGACGTCATTCTGTCACTCAGCAGAATCTCTGTTGAGCACCTAAATAGGCCCCCATAGAAGATTAGCATGAAAACAAAGTACATACAATTAACAGAAGAGATCCCACTCAGGAAGTTGTGGTTAGGGGGAGGAGGAGAGGGTTAGGGGGAGTGAGAGGGTTAGGGGAAGCAGAGGAGGAGGGTGGGAGTGTTGGGGGGAGGAGAGGGGGAGGAGAAGGCAAGGATGCAAACGTGTTACCTTTTGGCAGGATAGGAGGGTTATGAGGAGGATTAGGGTCAGGACAACAGTAGCGCATGATCCATTGCCCCCCCCCCCCCCCCCCCGTCATCACTTCACACACACTGCCCTTTCTCCTCCTGCCTGCCCTGATATTTTTATCATACATCCCCCTTACTTACACACATACACACACACTCTCTCACACACGTACACACGTATGTCAAGCCTATAGATATGTTAACGACCCAATCACTAATGAATACAAGCTGTGAGGCAGACTGCAGCCCAGGAGTGTGAGGGAAGCACAGGGCTACTAGGCCTGCAGCCAGACACACTAATAAACTGTGCACACACTCACTGCAGGACGTAAGAGCACACACCAGGCTTCCCTAAGTTGCTGTGTGTGTGTATAATGAGGTGTTAACTCTCCGGTTAAGTTCTTTCTTGTGGAACTGAGGATTGCTCTCACACTCACCCTCCACCTCAGAGAAGGAGAGGATCGAGAGGAGGGAGGAGTGGAGGACAGGGTTAGGGAGTCAGGTGGCTGAGCGGTGAGGGAATCGGGCTAGTAATCAGAAGGTTGCCGGTTCGATTCCCGGTCATGCAAACTGACGTTGTGTCCTTGGGCAAGGCACTTCACCCTGCTTGCCTCGGGGGAATGTCCCTGTATTTACTGTAAATCGCTCTGGATAAGAGCGTCTGCTAAATGACTAAATGTAAATTAGCCTAACAATGAAGCAGCCAGTGTACATGCTTTTCGCAGACCTGCCCCCACTGCTAAAAAAAATCCTAGAGGAAAAACTTATGTTGCAACCTCACATAGTTGAAACAGTTGTATAAAAACAAAGAAATTGGGCAATCCTGTGTTAAAATGGTCCTAACATATATCTACCAACGATGTCACTGGCAGTATGTTAGCTGGAATCGCAATTCAGACATTACCCTCTGCAAACTGAAAAAATGCCCCTCAAAAACGTAAATAAGCTTGAAATGTACTTCTGGAAAACTGGCTAGTATTACAAGTCACAAGAATAGTATGACGTCATGAACCTCCCCAGATCAAGATTCTTGTGACGTCATACTGTAGAGAAATACCTAAGGTAATTTCAATTGTTTATACTTGTTTAATGGAATCCAAACAACACTCAACATTATATATAAAAGCTAAATGGGAGAAAGAGCTAGATGAGGAAATCTCTCCTGAGATTTGGTATGAAATGTGGGAATGTCACGAGACCACCACACAATCTCATAAATGGAGAGAATTTGCCTGGAAAAATCTGATCTGTTACTTTATCACCCCCTTAATTACAAGTAAACAGTTGTCAACTCCGCAAACATGCTGGAGACAAAGTGGTGACATGTCGCCAAATCATACACATAGTATTTTTTGGAGCTGCAAGAAAATAGAACCTTTTTGGAAAGAGGTACATGAAGTTGTATGCCAGACTCTGGGATTCCCTTTACATGTACAATCTTATACCTAGGAAATTTAAAAGAGTGTGTAGCTAGAGATTACCTATATCTGGTGAAAATTCTTCTGGTGAAAATTCGAGCAGGAAGACAAATCCCAAAAAATGGGCTGAAAGCAGACCTGCCACACTCTAAGCATGGCTATCTATAATCAGGGACATCCAGGGAATGGAAAAGTTAACATACAAACTGAAATTGAAAGAAGAGTTATTTGCTAGGAACTGGGGAAAATGGATACAAAATGAAACATATGTAGACATGACTGGATAAAAAAATACAATATAAACATTGAAGGTTACAGGTTCGATTCCCGGCCGTGCCAAATGACGTTGTGTCCTTGGACAAGGCACTTCACCCTACTTTCCTCGGGGAGAATGTCGCTGTACTTACTGCAAGTCGCTCTGGATAAAAGCGTCTGCTAAATAACTAAGTGTAAATGTAAATAATATGGCTCTTGTAAAGTCTCCTCCTGTTAAAGGCCAGGTTTACCCTTGTATTTTTCTTCAATTAATTTCTTTCTGTTAACCTATTTTCTATATTTCCAATGTATGTTTTTACCATATTTCTGTCACTATAAGTACAATATGTTTGTGTCTTACTTCCAATAAAGACAAATAAAAAAAACCTGTGTGGCTACTCTAATCCTCTTTTCCGTCTCCATCTCTTTCTTCCTCTCAATCAATTGTCCTTCCATCCTTTCTCTCCTTTCACTCTCTCCACACACGCCGACCTACACGTATGCATGCGTTTGTGACAAGTGTGCTTGTTGAAGCACTTCACCCACATATCTGGTCCACTTTAGCGAAGCAATTTACCTAAATTACTCCCGCAAAGATCCAGCTGTACAAATTAACTGCAGGATGCATGGAATGGAGGCACTTTAACACATTGACCACTTCACATAGAGGCAGGAGAGAGGAAAAGGGGTAAAGGAGAAGTGAGGGGGAGAGGAAGAAATGGAGAGTAGAGGGTGAGGAGGAGAGGATATGGAGAGTAAATGGGAGAGGAGGAGAGGGAGTTAGTCGAAGCGACCAACAACGTTATCTTGTTCGGGAATCAAGCTAATAATTTATTGGTAGTTGTAAATATGTAATTGTTCAAAAGCCAATGCCACCATAAAACCTAGTCGTTCAGTACTAGTTTTACATTCATAATATAGGGTCCAAGGACGCGTCTAAACAATGAAGGCCTCAACAGCACGACGAAAGCTGAATCCATCGAAAGATGCAGCACATCATGTGTCCCACGAACATGTGCTGTGGGGATGTCATTGGTGTCCTGACTAGTGATATTTGAAAGTCTTGGGCTAGTTCTATATCACATTGACAGCATAGCATACATTTTTACTGTATTATTTTTATCAAGGTCGTTAATATGCATTTTATATTAATATCAATGTCTGTTTTCTTGTTTTTAGCTCATCAATGGTGCAGAGACTATAGAGGTTCCTTTACAGCAGACACTAAATGGAACCAAAGAATCTGATTATTTCGCTGGTATGTAGGAATCATGCTACAAATATCAATGTTATTCAGGCTACATGTCTGAATGACAGAACCTTATACATGGTAACCCCTGTGACATCTACTCTTAAGAGATTTTAACCTTCAGAGATTATTTTTCTTGTTTATCATCGCTTTAATGTGGACACTCACAACGTCCCCACAGCACACCTCCAGTCAGTGTTTGACTTTGCACACATCTGAGACAACTAAGCCAAGCTGTTTGCGTTCGCACATCTTGAGTAAAACAGGCTTTGTGGGGACATCTCAAACACAATGTTATAGTTCCCTGAGGGGACCAGTTGTCTCTGTGTTGCCCAAAGTCAAACACTGACTAAAGGTGTGCTGTGGGGACGTCGTGAATGTCCAGAATAGAGTGATATTTGAAAGTCTTGGCAGGGTTGAGGAACTGCAAAGTTGAACTTCATATATTACATAGACTGTATAACATCAGTGTTTACTGTATTATTTTATCCAGGTCATTTAATATGCATGTAACATGAATACCAATTGTCCTGCTTTCAGCTCATCAATAGTGATCAGACTCTACAGACACACAATGAAACCAGTGGTGGCTCAGATGTTCCTCTGTCTTCTAGATATGAGGTAAGAAACTAAGTGAATTAATTGGTAGGTATTAGACAATCAAATGAATGGGGGGCACTATGGGTTACCCCAAACAGGGTTTGGATTTGTGATATCAGCAAATGTTAAACTGATTGTGATGACTCGGCTATTTATAAAAGGTGTCATTTGAATAGTGTTCTATCTCGTTTCCCAACATCGGATTTGTATAAGTATAACTTATTTTAGAGTTCTTTCCCCTGGAACAGATTTCATGTTCCAACCAAGGGGGGCTGGCGCTGTCTTAGTGTCTAGGGCTGCATCAAATACCCTTTTTTGCTCTGCTAAATTGCTGCACTAGTCCACACTTGACCGGTGGGGATTTCATTCTAATATGAGTGTAACCGTTAGCTGCTCCTGGCATTCTCTAATCCCTGCTTTCCTCTCTCTGTCCCCCCCCCCCCCCCCCCCCCCCACACACACACACATCCCCTGTGGTGTGGGGGGTTTGAGCTGTCAGCACCTGCCTGGTCGTCGGTCTGCCAACGCTGGACCTGGTCGCCAACCGGAAACCAGTCTCCATGACGGGCAACTGCGAGTTTCCCGGTCCCTTCCTACATCTACCAAGTTAAACAATGGATTTTGGTGTTTCAAAACCCATTGACATTTCCCTGCTGTATGACTATGTTAAGCCTGTGTTCTGCTCCTCTCTTTGACCAACCGTCTCTGGAGGAGGGGATCCCTCATTGAATTTCTCCTCCCAAGGTTTTTCCTCTAGTGAGTTTTTCTGGGAGTTTTTCCTTGAGGGTTTAGGCTGGTTGAGGGGCAGTTCTATGGGCGTATATGAAGACCTCTGTGACATGCTTGTGTGTAAAAAGTCTATACAAATACATTTTTGATTTGATTTTGATCAGATACCTCCTGTGACAGTGAAGACAGTGACTCTAGCTTGAAAACAAGTCAAAAACAACACTACCGTGATGACACACTGAGTGTCTTTGGCTTAATGGGTTTGACTGACCCTGTCTGTGACTCTACAACGTCAGACAACGTCACTGTTGACAGGCCCAGCCTTACATCTGAAGCCACTGGAGCACAAGAAAAACCCTGTTTAAGTCAGAACATAAATGACAGCATAGTTGTCAATACTTGCCCCAAAAAAGGTGCAAGCAGGTTGTATAACAAATACATTATTGCTTGTATTGCTCTAAGCCTTATGCTAAGATGGCAAGGCATCTAGAAAGTGCACACAAAAATACAATGGATGTGGCTAAAGCCCTAAGCCTTCCAAAGGGTTGCCAAGAGAGAAAGAAACAGTTTAATTATATCCGCAACAAAGGAAACTACGCTCACAATGCTGGTGTTATGGAGTCAGGAAAGGGGGACCTAGTTCCATCTAACTGACCAGTTAAAGACTCAAAGGGAGAGGACTTCATGCACTGTGCTTACTGCCAAGGACTTTTTACAAGAAAGGTCCTGTGGCGGCATTTGCGTTGTTGTACACTTAAACCTGTATCAGACAAACCCAAACCAGGAAAGAACCGTGTTCAGTCCATGTGTGCATACACAGGGCCAGTGCCTTCACACATAAGTAGACAACTGTGGAGAGTTTTCAGTGCCATGACTACTAACACAGTCATGGATACAATAAAAAATGACCACATCATTATTGAAGTTAGGCAGCACTTGTAAACAAAGGTGGGACGTCAGCCAGGAATCAACAGATTGTACGAGAGAAGATGCGAGAAATGGGAAGCCTGTTTCAGAATCCCAGGAACGTCACCATCTTGAAAACAATGAAATACCTCATAAATCCAAAGAAATACATGGAGACAGTCAAAGCTGTCCAGGTTACATGTGGGTATGACAGTAAAACAGATGCGTTCTTTACTCCATCACTACCAAATAAACTTGGGAATTCTCTGGTTAAAGTAAGCAAACTCTTAAAAGTTCAGGGTTTAATCTCAAATGACAAAGATCTTGTTAGGGATGCCAGTGAGTTTCAAGACGTCCATAAGGAAAAGTGGAATGAGATGATTTCAGCTACAGCGTTGAGGAACATCAGGGAAGCAAAGTGGAACAAACCCTCTCTCATGCCCTTTACTGAAGACATCCCAAAAATGTATGCACATCTCAATGAAGTGCAAGAGGAGTGCTTCAATTCATTCACCAAAAGTCCATCTACAAACGACTGGATGCAAAGGTGTGTCTGACCCAGATCATTCTCTTTAACCGGTGCAGGGAAGGAGAGGTGTTGTGCATGCCTCTATCGGCATTATCATCAAGAGACGCCTCTGATCCACATGAGGATTTGGACTGGGCACTCTCTGAAGTGGAAAAAAAACTCTGCCGACAGTTCGCAAGGATTGTCATCGGGAAAAAATGGTCGGCCAGTTCCAATGTTTCTTACTCCAAAAATGCTTTTTAAGCATTGAGAGGCTTGTGGGGTTCTAAAAGAGAATAGTTACATGTTTGCAAGACCAACAGCTATGACACATTTCTGAGGTTCAGACTGCATCCGTAGCTATGCAGGGGAGTGTGGTGCAAAGTCTCCCAAGTCATTGACATCTACCAGACTGAGAAAGCATGCTGCAACCCTTTCAACGGTGCTGAACATTTACATTTAGTCATTTAGCAGACGCTCTTATCCAGAGCGACTTACAGTAAGTACAGGGACATTCTCCCCGAGGCAAGTAGGGTGAACTGCCTTGCCCAAGGACACAACGTCATTTTGCACGGCCGGGGATCGAACCAACAACCTTCTGATTAATAGCCCGACTTCCTAACCGCTCAGCCATCTGATGCCCCATGACAGACACAGAGATGGACAAGCTGGCCAACTTTCTTGGCCATGACATGAATCCATCGCGAGTTCTATCGACTACCTGAGAAGACCCTGCAACTCGCCAAGATCAGTAAACTTCTTATGGCTCAAGAGCAAGGAAGATTAGCTGAATTTCATGGCAAAAACTTGGATGAAATTGCTATAGATCCAGACGGTGGGTTGTTTTATTAGGCTTTTTTGATAGATCTTTCTGTGTCTACCGTCTGTTACTTTTTGTTTGATCACATCGAGAAGATGTATTTTGTATGAATTCAACAGAAAAAGTTCAGGGGTCTCATTTATAAAAGTGTGCGTAGGATTCTTACTAAAAGTGTACGTACGCCCAAAAGCCTAAAATGGCACACCTGTACGCAATGTTCCCTTTATAAATCACAGATTACCCACAAGTGTGCGTACGTGAATCAGCATTGTACCTCGCCCTGAACACGCCCATTTTTAACCATAAATAGTCAATGCAAAGCACCTCATGAATGCTAATCTAGTATCTCATCATGACCCTGGCATGCGATTGTTCTTTACGGTGAATCATAGTGCATGACAACTTCTCAGACACTGTTAGCCTATTGGTGGAGTCCGAAAACTCTGCGAAACTGTGCGAGTGGCGTCAACTGTGCCAGTGATACCGCGAGTCGAGATACAATTTGAAAACAAAAGCGTTTTGTTATGAACAGTAATCTATTAAAGTCTGGACTGATAACGATGACGTGGAGTGTAGCGATTGCGCGGGAGCTTAACGACTGTATTTGCAGTTTTTGACATATGATGATATATGCACAGTATTAAATAAATATATTTAGTTATACACTGTATTCTGCAGTTATTTAAAGGTAGGATATGTGATATCTGCATTCCATGCAGTCGGGCATTTCCCCCTCCTGCACTCCGGTAGTGGACAATATGATGGTGAGACGGCGCTGAATTTTTATTTAAAATTTGAGTTGGATTGTACAAGGTGTTTATGGAACAATTATCACTCAGTACAAACGCAAATAACACTGCTGGATTTAATCTTCATGATAATGATGAAATGGAGTGAAAAAAACGTGTGTGAGGAAAACAAAATATATAAATATTACGAGTAATGTTCTTCACACATTCACTTTCTGCAGTCTGACTACAGTACGGTCATCTGCGTCGCCAATTTCAACTGTTTCCAAAATGTGCGTAGGCCTACGGGAGGGTTAGAGTTTGCGTGGAGGACCGTCAAGTTTGTTTTTTATAAATCACAACCTTTGCGTGGAAAGTGGCGTACGCACATTTTCAGCCCCGTTTTGTGCGTACGCAAGCTTTATAAATGAGACCCCAGGACAGTAAGGAGGATAATCCCTCAGACAGCAGGGAAACTGTTCATCTGCACTTCAGTCAAGACACACGCAGGCTGTCTGTAGGCAGGCTGTCTGTATTCTGTAATTGATTTCACCATTTATTCATACACATGACAAATGGTTTAACATTGGCGGAATGGATGTACATGGGGAAGCGCTCCCTGCCTTCACTGCAGCATGCATGACATGAGGCAGGGAGCAACAAGTTAAATACCCCACGGGGAGAACAGACAGACAACATGGGGGAGAAGGGGATGGTGGTGGGTGGCAGCAGCGCAGAACACAACGGTAATCGAGGACGCGTGTGCGTGCGACTTTATAGCGCCGCCTATCAAGCTAAGCCTATGGGCTGAGAACACGCCGATGGGTGATATGGCGCGCATATAGTGCATATCATTGGGTGCATAAGGTCTTACTGATTGGGAATGGAAATCTACTGTGATCAGTGGCGGATGGGCCCCCACACTCTAAGGGCCCCGCCCTGCATAGCAAAAAACAGACTAGGCCTATATACAAATATATAAAAACAAGGAAAACACTTTGAGGGCGCTCATTGAGAGCCCCAAGTTTCAACTGCCAGGTAAAGGAATTCCGTAATGTAGGCAACATAACAGATCTTCATCCACTTCCATGGGCTAAATTGTCTCAAAATTAGTGATGTGTCGTTCGTGAACGATTCGTTCATTTTGAACGAATCCTTACAAGGACTCGGGAGTAACGAGTCCTCTCAAAGAGTGATTCGTTCATTTTCTCATGGCCGCGCATCGGGACTGTTGCATAGGCTCGTCCAAGTAAACAGAAATGATTCGTTCATTTCCCGACTCGGTCTTCGGGTACGAGTCTTTGGATCATTTTTCACGTGACCTGCATAGGCTCTGTACTGGTAGCTAGAGGAAACGAACGATTCGTTCATTTCCCGACTCGGTCTTGCTACGAGTCTTTGGATCATTTTTCACGTGACCTGCATAGCCTCTGTACTGGAGGAAACAAACGATTTGTTAATTTCCCGACTCGGTCTTTCTACGAGTCTTTGGATCCTTTTTTCACGTGACCCGCATTGTATTTTTTAGTAGAGGAAACAGTTTCCTCATTCCCTTTCGCGTGGCCGCTGTTTTAGTAAGACGTGAATGACTCAAGTCATCATACTGACTGGTTTTGTTATTTTCACTTTACATTTACACTTACAGTTTAGTGCAGTGTAATTGTTTGCCGTGATAATTAAATGCTTGTGTGATAATAAATGACCAAATCATACAAACTGTCATAATACATTATTTTAATGCAGGAATATCTTTTAAAATAGTATCTGCTGGTGCACATGTCATGCACTAACCTACATGAGAATACGATACGTGTTTGCAGTGGACGGATAGCCCCCCCCCCGCGTTGAAATGAACGAATGACTCGAAAAAAGATTCGTTCATTTTACTGAACGAGATTCAAAGAACCGAATCAGTAAAATGATCCGAACTTCCCATCACTACTCAAAATCCATGAATCTGGCAACAATGGCTTTTGCGTATCTTACGTGCCTATTGCGCCATTACGCCTCATTACGTTCTGCTAGATGACGGTAGAGACATGAGTAAATAAAGAAAATATGCAAGCGGTGCTCAAAAGCGCAGCAATAAACTGTTGTCTGAACAAGCTTGAGCAAAACACCCGAAGCTTAAACACTTATTTAGACCAGCCAGAGAAGAAGCTATTATCAACATGTCCACAGACGAAACACTACCGCAGCCGCAGGTAGCTAGCAGCAGCATGTCTTCACCAGCAACCAACAATAAATATACTTGCTTAGCCTACTTATTGGCAAGAATAAATGTTTTCCTTTCCTCCATTGATTGTGTGTTATTTCATAGTTGCGATGCTATCCTTGGTTAGCCTGGTCCTAACCAGACCCTTGTACATTTCATTTGTACACAGGGTCTTGGATCGCTCCATTGAGAAGCGTTAACTTCCTTGAAGGCGGGTGCTCTGATGTTTAAAACTATTGGATCTGCCCAGAGCCACTCTGATCTGCCATAACCAATCGCTAGCGTTCGCCTTAGCTAGCTCCTTCACCACTACTGTAACGTAGCTAACTGCCGTAGCTGGAAAATCAAACTTTTCCCGAACCCCATGGGGAGGAGGGCCACATCATGGCCACCAAAAAAAGATTATTCTTGCTCCGGCTTTAACTTTTGGATATTCGGCAGCGACTCCGCCGCCATTACTGAACTACAACTCAAACTAGCGAACGACATCAACGTCATCGTTCTCAGCCACTCCCTCTGTTTGCTGATTGGACCTACAAAAATATTGTTTCCAAAAACCGACTAATACATCGAAATCCCAGACCTAGTACAGAAGCAAAATCAAAATTGAGCGGAAGTACGTAGGAGGGCAGAGCCAGGCTAATCCTTGAGTAAGTATAAGTAAGTCAGGGAGGGAGTCAGGTGGCTGAGCGGTTAGAGAATCGGGCTAGTAATCAGAAGGTCACTGGTTCTATTCCCGTCCGTGTCAAATGACGTTGTGTCCTTGGGCAAGGCACTTCACCCTACTTCCCCTCGGGGGGAATCTCCCTATATTTACTGTAAGTCGCTCTGGATAAGAGCGTCTGCTAAATGACTAAATGTAAATGTAAACTATCAGCACCAAAGAACGGGTTTTGAACAATGACAAATGTGATTTTTTTCAACATTTTCGACAACAAAAAAATCGGAGAGTGTGGATGTTCTTCATGTTCGTATGCTTCATGTTTTGGTTACCCGCAATGCTTTTGGGGCTATCTCGTTGTTTATAATCATTGACCGATGCACTTTTGTAAAGCTCTCTCTTGGAAGTAGTTTTGGATGAAAGCATCTGCTAAATGAATAAATGTACATGTAAATGTTCTGCACTGTAATTGCCTGATGCAGGTTTGATAAATACTACGCAAAATGAGGAAGCATAGCAGGCGCTATTACCGAACTCGCATAAACAGACGCAGCGTAAACTGCGCATGTGTTAGTAAAGGCCGCAGTATGCTTCTCCGACTCCGTTAACAGATGGGCGGGTTTACGGTTATGGACTGATACGGACAGATAGACTGCGTTTATGGTTTCTCCGTAGGCTGTGGGTGCTGAAAACTATTTACCGCCAGTAGAGTAGGTGGCGCGACGTTTTTTCGTCGTAAGTCGTCGTCGAGTGTTTATTTACCTAGGTTATCGAGAAGTCTGAGAACATTTACAAATTAGCCGTTTCATCAATAAAATAAGCACATTTTCAGCAACTACACTGCCCATTTCTCGTCCCATTTTAATTCAGATTCTGATTGACATGTACTGTTTAGCTGAAATATGAATTGTAAAAACTTACAGCAATGGCGGACGAACAAGGATTCTGTTCGTCCTGTTTATCAGGGCAACCCCGCCTTTGACGCAAGCGGTTCTTTATACTGACCAATCACAGCCAAGGGGGTATCCGTAACTATCCGAAATTACGACGGATAGTTAGAAAATTCAGGAGGTGCACGTCGAGCTCTCCAGTATGGTGACCCTGAAATGCAAATCACACCCACTAACATGAGTGCATCCCCCCAAATGAAAACACTCCCCCCAAATACGAATCAACTTCCCCCAAATAGGATGACGTGCTCACCTCCCCCCAATACAAGGACACGCTCCCCCAAATGGGAAACAACATTACATTAACTCAAAAACACATTACATTAACTCAAAACGGAAAGGGTAGGTACAACACTTCGTCGCTGAATGGATGCAGTAACTAACAAGAAATTGATCGACAGAAGTACAAAATGCAATAGCCCAACAGAGTTACGTGCAGGACATTTGTTTGGCTATCGAAGCATGTAGCAAATAGTAGGCTACTTATGCAAAAGTATATATTGCGTGTTAAACGTAAAAATCGATAGCCAAACAATTATCCTGGTCCACGTACAATATTACAATATTGTATATCCTGGTATTACACATGTACAATACATATCTTTCTTATTTTGGGGACTATCAGCAAAGGAAACACTTCCTACAACTGAGAGGGATGAAAGGCCCCCACCTCCCAACAAACTCAAACCACAATCATCAGATGATCTGATACCTTCAGAATTCAGTACTGTGAGGCCATCCTCCAAAGGTGAACTTTTTAACCCTCTTTTTTGTATGTCAGTAATGATTGTCTATTCCTTTTTGAAGATGTACTGTAGTAATCAGTGTATGAATTAAACTAATGGTTAAAGTAATTGCCAAATGTTGTAATAGCAGCCACAGGAATTATGAAGAAACGAAGAAAACCTTTTGAATCATTGACCACCTTACATCTATTTGTGATTTTGTCACAAGAATTCCATCAGTTACCATCCTCTGTCAAGCCAAAATTTGCTGCTGGTAGAGTGATTGATTAATTGATTACACAACCATGGCTGCCGGAATTTGTTTTCTGTACAGTACGTTATACGCAGTACAAATACATAAGTGGACAACACCAGACAATCCACATATCATGACAGACAATACAAGCAACATGTAATTTAAAAACATGACAGACATTGTCAAATGTAAATACTTGTATTGTAGATGTTGGAATTCACAGTATAATGATCAGAATCAGAATCGGATTTACACCACACACTCTTTCTAATGCTTTCAAATACTAATGTGTTTTTCTGCCCACTTCAAGGTAAAGCTACCCAGAAGAAGACACCTTGGCAGCAGACAGAGGTGCAGGTGGTGGAAAGGCACATTAATAGTTTTATCACATCTCGTATTGTACCAGCTAAGAGTGACTGTGAGAAGTGTTTAAGGGCTGAACCAGAAGCTCTCAAGAACTGTGACTGGTAAAACCTGAAGTTCTATGTTAACAACCGCATTACAGCCTACAAAAGAATATGGCAACGTAAGTAGCGTAGTGGTATGGCAGTTTTTGTTTACATCAGCAAACGTATTACATGTCTATACAACCTTTTAAAAAATCAGTTGAAATGTTATGTTATATGTAGTGCTGTCAGTTAAAAGTGTTATTAACGGCGTTAACGCAAACCAATTTTAACGGCGTTAATTTTTTTATCGCAAGATTAATGTTCTTTTTGGCCTAGCAAAATTTGTATTTGTTTTTCACATGGTGTTGCAACGACTACTGACGTTAGAAAACTACAACACCACACCGGATCTAGCTAGACCGGAAACAAAACAACAGGCACACCGCACACACTTGTTTGGGCTTGCAAGCCGGCTAAAGAGTAGTAGGCTAACGTTACGTTTAGAGTGGATAAAGAGCGCGAGACGCCGAAATGAATGCCAATAAGATTATGAATGGAAAGGTTACTTTTAAAAAGTTGCCAAATGGTTCCATTGACAAGACCAAATTGATCTGTGTGTTTTGACGTTGTGAACTGAGCAATCATCGCAGCACGTCCAGTCTGAAATGCCACCTAATGGCCAAGCACACAGCTGATGGAAATTCTCCGCCCCCTCGTCAAAGCCAGGCAATGTTGTTTTCAATTTAAAAAAAAACATTTGCACTAACTAAGCGATCCAATCCACTTTTTCATGTTGATAAGAGCATTAAAATGAGAAAAAAAATAATGGGACAAAAATAAATCAAGGGACATTTAGAATAGATAAAAATGGCGATTAATTGCGATTAATTGCACTAGTTATATGTTCTGAAGTTACTTTTTGAAGTTACTATTTGATTAGTGTTTAAAGGATAATCCAGTGGCTCACATACTGTGACTGGCAGAACCTGAAATTAGTTTATAACTACATTTTGGCCTACAAAAACAAATAAAAGGTTTATTGCAATGTTAATGGAAGTGTCATGTCTTGAAATTCAATTAGTAGTTAAGTGTAGTTTTATTATGATGGTACTAGTGTCAGGGGATTTAGTAGTAAGACGATTAACAGTTGTTGACTGTGCTAATGACTTGGGTCAGATGGCTGAGCGGTTAGGGAGTTGGGCTATTAATCAGAAGGTTGTTGGTTCGATTCCCGGCCGTGCAAAATTACATAGTGTCCTTGGGCAAGGCACTACACCCTACTTGCCTCGGGGAGAATGTCCCTGTACTTACTGTAAGTCGCTCTGGATAAGAGTGTCTGCTAAATGACTAAATGTAAATGTAATAATGGATGACAAAAATGGACAGTGGATAATAGTGTAAAGTAGAAGAATTTAAAGATTGGGCTTATGCAAATATGGGTTGGGTTAGGGTTAGTATATAATAATTATTCACTTATCTTTCAATCCTCGTACTTGGGAATAGCCGTTCACTATTTTACCCATAAATATTAACGCATCATGTTAACTCAATCAAACTGATATTTCTTTCAAACCAAGGAATATCTGTAGAACATAAAATCTGCTTTGTTGTGAAGATAACTACATGCACAGTGCTTAGCATCTGTGCGGTGCTTTGTCTCATTTTACATCTACATAATACATGAACACCTAAGCTGTTTCAATATCTAAACTTTCATTGATGTAAGTTGCGCTCTTCCCTCCATGATGTTAGTGATAGGCTGGGGTGTGGAGGGGAGTGCAATGGGGCTGGGTTATTCAGTAAGTGATTAGCTCAAAACAGGTTGTAGAGTGACATGAAATTGTATTAATATAATAAAGCATAAAGATTGATAAGTAATCCCAGGAACACAACAGACAACATGACCAAAGTATTGGAAGGGTTAGACGGACAACACCAAGCATCCTGTCAAATCAAAAAATAAAACTGACCCGCTAAACTCTCTACTGACTGAACGTCACTGTTATACCAAGGTTTATGGTTGAGATAGAGCAAATAGTTCATACTGGAGTGCAATTATCCACACATGATCCATCAAATGCCAGTGACTTATTCAGCATATTCATCTACACTCAAGGCTAAATCCTGAAACCTATACCAGTCTCTCTCCACACCTCTCTTCTGTACATGTCAGTTGCAGTCTTGAACTTAATGTGTATTATTTCAATATAGTAGTGTCCCCACTAATCAAATGAGTATTTGTGTGAATTACGCAAATTCTATGTAAATTTGGTCCCCATCAGCCATGTTCACTCGTGCCCATAAACCATGGTAAGATCAGAGATTGTCACCAACTTGAGAATTTTGAACGTGTGTATTTTAACGCGTGTAAAGGCTTACAAGGTTGTGGTTAGTTTACCTGATTTTTCTCATACCTCTAGTACCTTTAGAAAGGGTGGTCCCCACAAGTGATGTTCAAAACGGTGGTCCGCATCAGACATAAAAAACGGTATGTGTGTGGTGTATATGTGGTATGTGTGTGTGTATGTGGTGTGTCTGGTGTGTGTGTGTGTAGGGACACATACTTATCTGCTCACAGACATGCACCATCAGACTGTATAAATCAGCACACCAGTATCTATGACGCATACAGTATATCTCTAGATTGTTGCTAATGTACGAACAAACAACTGGAATCAGATTTGTAAAAACAGATCATTTCTAACCAAAAGACAAACAAAGCCGGATGCTGCCAGCCTTACCCCACGCACACCACACACACACACTCTCTGTAGCTGGGCTCTGCTTCCTGGCTTTGATCAAATAATATCTGTTCTTGTGTGTGGTGTGTGTGAACAGTTAATTTGGTGAAGATCCTGCCTGTCATCTCCTTTTAACAGACAGGCCACCTGATTGTCCACTAGTTTACAACATGCTTCTGTGTCTGGTAGCTGAGATGTTACTGTGTCTGGTAGCTGAGATGTGGTTAATTTACACTATGTCTGGTAGCTGAGATGTGGTTACTTTAAACTGAGTCTGGTAGCTGAGATGTTACTTTACACTGTGTCTGGTAGCTGAGATGTTACTTTACACTGTGCCTGGTAGCTGAGATAAAGACACTTGTTATTCTTCTTAAAGCAAAGCTTTGTAAACTGACAGCTTTGCCATGCGCCCCTCACCCTACTCACCCCCTTCAGGGTTACAGCTACAACCACCCTTCTCACCCTCTTCAGGATAGGTTACAGCACCCTTCTCACCCCCTTCAGGATAGGTTACAGCTCCTCCACCCGCCTCACCCCCTTCAGGATAGGTTACAGCACCCTCCTCACCCCCTTCAGGATAGGTTACAGCACCCCCCACCCTCCTCACCCCCTTCAGGATAGGTTACAGCACCCCCCACCCTCCTCACCCCCTTCAGGGTTACACCACCCCCCACCCTCCTCACCCCCTTCATAATAGGTTACAGCACCCTCCTCACCCTCTTCAGGATAGGTTACAGCACCCTCCTCACCCCCTTCAGGATAGGTTACAGCACCCCCCACCTTCCTCACCCCTTCCTCTCTACCAGTACTTTATTATTTGCTCTTTCATCCTCCTCCCTTTCTCCATCCTCACCCTCTCTCCCCTCAGCCTTTCCCTCTTTCCCCTCGCTCTTTACCCTTTCCTTTTCTCCCCTCTCCCTGTCTACCCTCACCCTCTCTCCCCTCAACCTCTCCCTCTTTCTCATCACCATTTCTACCCTCTCCCTTTCTCCCCGCTCCCTCTCTCCCCTCAACCTATCCCCCTCTCCCTCTTTCCCTCTTTCTCTTTACCCTCTCCTTTTCTACCCTCTCCCTCTCTACCCTCTCCCTCTTTCTCATCACCCTCTCTCCCTCTCCCCCCGCTCCCTTTCTCCCCACTCCCTCTCTCCCCTCAACTCTCCCCCTCACCCTTTCTCCTCTCACCCTCTATCCCCTCTCCCTCTTTCCCTTCACCCACTCTCCCCTGACCCTCTATCCCCTCTCTCCCCTCACTCTCTATCCCCTCTCCCTCTTACCTCTTTCTCCTCTCCTGTCCTCTCCCTCTCCTCCTCTCTCTCCTGTCATCATGGAAGGGTCTGCTCATGCTTCTGTAGTGATTCCACTGACCGTGGGGTCCTGACTAAATATTTTCAGAGAACTATGTGGGGTGTTAAGGGCTTTAGGACGGTCCTTGGGATTAGTGTGTGTGTCTGTGTGCAAGGGTAGTTAGTGGAGCTGAGGTTGGGGTAGAGGTCAAGATTTGACCTTCAGGCTGACAGATTTGGCGATGCAGTGTCATCCCAGTCTGCCTGTCTCGCTGGCTTTGCTATCTGGGGTTTCAGACACAATAGAAGTAAAGTCAGACTTCCAACCATATCCACAGATAAGAGGAGCAGAAACCTTGACCAGGAACAGATCTGAGACTGGACCAGACAAGACGGCATGTTCTGCATCCCACACAGTTGCCCACAGAAGCACCGTACACACACCGCTTTACTTTGCATGGCATTGTGGGATGGAAGTTAATTTATTAACCATGCTTCATGTTACATGCTAAGAGTCACTTGCACCAAGACAGACATAACAGGATGATGATGCATTTTGGATTTTATTATCTGGAATTAGTTAATTAGCTATGTACACTAACGTGATATCTGTTTTTAAATATGTGTTTTGTTTTACTACAAAGTAATGTTGGATATGACTCCATAGTGTCCTCTACAGGTGAAATAATTCAGTGTCCTGCAGCAACCTTCTACACCAGGAGTGGGGAACCTTTTTTCTATAGACCTGGGAGTCAGGTGGCTGAGCGGTGAGGGAGTCGGACTAGTAATCCGAAGGTTGCCACTTCGATTCCCGGTCATGCCAACTGATGTTGTGTCCTTGGGCAAGGCACTTCACCCTACTTGCCTCGGGGGAATGTCCCTGTAAGTCGCTCTGGATAAGAGCGTCTGCTAAATGACTAAATGGAAAATGTAGACCAATTTTTAGTTTGTAAACATTCGGGATGCGCGCGCAATGTGGCTGCAGAAAACCGGGAAAGGATAGCATTTAAAACGGCAAAAGGACCACACAGATCATACAAATAGTTAGATTTAAAAAGACCAAAATAGTCGAGGAGGACAGCAGTTAAGAGAGAAAGCGATTCCCCATTGGTCTATCGCATCAGAATTTTGATTTGGGTCACAAAAGTCTTGAAATTTGAGTGAGAATGTTGCCCGATACAGACCGCATAGTCGAGCGGCAGCCATGTCTTCACGTCATGTCACAAAGTTAATCATTTTACAGTTTTACAGTCAATTCTACATCTAAAAAGTCGAGCAAGGCAGCTTTCAAGAGATATGGGAATTCTGCTTTTAGCCAGCTGGTCCTATTATTTTTGTGATTTGTGTAAAACTGGCAATCTGAGTGAGACTGCGTCCCCGTTACACTGTTTTGACGTTAGACTCAGTCAGACTCGTCGCTCACTGTCAGTGTGCACAATGTTGTATTTCACTCCATTCTACACCAGAAACGTCAGAGAGGACTGCCTATCGTAGATACGAGCCTGCTGAAGATAGCCAGCATCTCGGATTTCTTTAACCAAGCCTGATTCATTCATAATTTGCCTGAGAAAGCGACCTCCGCCAGGATAGTTTTGCCCGATCACTTGGTCAGGCTATTTATAGGTATCGGGGTCAAGTGAGTCAAGGGATTCAAGGGAGTCAGATGGCTGAGTGGTGAGGGAGTCGGGCTAGTAATCTGAAGGTTGCCAGTTCGATTCCCAGCCGTGCCAAATGACGTTGTGTTCTTGGGCAAGGCACTTCACCCTACTTGCTCCGGGGGGAATGTCCCTGTACTTACTGTAAGTCGCTCTGGATAAGAGCGTCTGCTAAATGACTAAATGTAAATGTAAGTGACTTTTGTGAATTGACAAGTGAAACGTAAATGTACTTGTCCAAAGGACAAGTGCCTCAAAAAGTTAATGTCAAGCCCTGTAATCCAGTGGACAGATATATATGATGTCCTGATCCACACTCCAAGTGTATTATACCCGGGAGAAGTTCGTCTTTTGCAACCGACATGCGCAGTTGAGCCTGCTTGACAGTCGTGTGACGTAGGGTGCAAATTGGTCTATAGATATAGATATTTATATTTCCATTCGATAACGATAATTAAGACGATATACCACAGATCCGTAGTAGCAAAATATGTCTCTTCCTCAACCTTTTCCCTACAATAAAGTTAAGGCAGCGTGGTGTGAGAGAAATGTTTGCGGCCAGGGAGCACGTAACTGGGGTCCAGTAACTTAAGCTTTTTAAAACCTTGCTTTTTATCAATACCTTGGCGCAAACTCAAACTTTCTGCATGTTCCAAAAAATTATTTTGCTTCAGGTGGTAAAAAAGGTTTCTTATATACTGGTATAATAATTGACCTATCGCTAAGCCCCGCCCCTCGAATGCAAACGGGCCAATGGCAGTATAGTAACAGCTGCACTCGGACATCTTCAGTTTACAACTCCATAGAGTAGCATTAGGAAAAGGGATTCTTCTCTTGTTTTATCGGGTTTGTTGTAATTTAAGTTAAAAAACAATGGTCAAACGATGTGCATGGGGTAGATGCAACCCTGATACGAGGTATCATTAACTCCGCTTCAAACCCCCACAAACGTTTTTCTACCTTCTCCACCCTTCTTAACCCACCTCCCCCACCCCCTCCCTCCACCCTGACAGCAGACGACTTCTCCTCCTTCTTTGAGAAAAAAGTCGCCGACATTAGCAGTCGGTTCCCTAAACCCACCTTTCCTACCCTCTCACCCTCCATGATTGACCCAACTAAATGTCTAAACTCTTTTTCTCCCCTGTCTGAGGCAGAGATCTCTGACCTCATTCTCTCTCATCGCCCCACCTCCTGTCCGCTTGATCCTATCCCCTCCCCTCTCTTTCAAACCATCTCCCCCTCCATCATAACTTTTTTTCTCCATGTCCTAAACTCCTCTCTTACCTCTGGCACCTTCCCCTCTGCCTTCAAACAGGCTAGAGTTACCCCTCTACTCAAAAAACCCTCCCTTAACCCTGCCGTCCTCCAGAACTACAGACCGGTATCACTGTTACCCTTCCTTTCAAAAACAATTGAACGTGCTGTATCTAACCAACTGTCTAACTTTCTCTCTCAGAACAACCTGCTTGACCCCAACCAATCGGGCTTCAAGACTGGCCACTCCACAGAGACTGCCCTCCTTTCAGTCACCACTGCCCTCCAGTCTGCCAGAGCGGCTTCCAGGTCATCCGTCATCATTCTGCTGGACCTTGCTGCAGCGTTTGATACGGTTAACCACCAGATCCTGCTCGCCAGACTTTCTGAGATGGGCATCACTGGCACTGCACTCCAGTGGATCTCATCCTACCTGTCGGGAAGATCCTACCAGGTTTCCTGGGGAGGCAAACTGTCAGGACCTCGCCAGCTCTCCACTGGTGTCCCACAGGGCTCCGTCCTTGGACCCCTCCTCTTCTCTCTGTACACCACCTCACTTGGACCAATCATCACCTCCCATGGCTTCTCCTACCACTGCTACGCTGACGACACGCAGCTGTACCTGTCGTTCCCCCCGACCGATCCGGGGATCTCAGCTAGGATTGAGGCCTGCCTCACAGACATCTCCGCCTGGATGACCGAGCACCACCTCCAGCTGAACCTCGCCAAAACAGAACTTCTCATCATCCCGGCTAAACCCTCCATCTCCCACGATCTCTCAATCACCCTGGGATCTGCGACGGTGACCCCTTCATCCTCTGCCAGGAACCTTGGGGTTACCATGGACGACGAGCTCTCCCTCACGGCCCACATTGCTGCGGTCTCCCGGTCGTGTAGATTCACCCTCTACAACATCCGGAAGATCAGGAGATACCTGTCTGAGCACTCCACCCAGCTGCTAGTCCAAGCACTTGTCCTCTCCAAGTTGGACTATTGCAACTCGCTGCTCGCTGGTCTCCCAGCATGTGCAACCCGCCCTCTTCAGAGGATTCAGAACGCAGCGGCCCGCCTGGTCTACAATCTACCCAGACGCTCCCATGTTACCCCGCTCCTCATCTCTCTCCACTGGCTACCTATCATGGCCCGTATCAGATTCAAGACCCTGGTATTGACCTTCCGAGCAGTGAACGGGACTGCACCCGTCTACATGAAGTCTCTCCTTCAGCCTTACACCCCCACCCATCACCTACGGTCTTCTTCAGACAACCCCCTGGTGGTCCCACCGCTCAAGACCGCCCAGTCCCAACACAAGCTCTTCTCCTGTCTGGCCCCCCAGTGGTGGAATCAACTCCCCACCTCCATCAGAAATACTGACTGTCTGTCCACCTTCAAGAAAAGGCTCAAGGCGCACTTGTTCCGGGAGTACAATGGTACTTAGGAATGGTTCGCTTGACCCGATGTCAGTTTCCTCAAGGATCACAATGACTCTTGCTTAGAGACTTGTTGCTCTTGTGGTTAGTGGTAATTGTTTAAAAAAAAAATTCTCGCTGTGATATATTGTTTTTATTACTGTTGCTTGCTTTTTTCCACAGGTACACTTGCACTTATAGCGGTTCATGTTGTTTAATTGTAACTTGTTTAACTACATGCTCTTATGGTTCTTCCCTTTGGCACTTACTTTGGTTGTTCACAATGTGTGCTTCATGTTTTGGCTACTCGCGATGTTTTTTGGCTATCTTGTTGTTATGATCAGTGACCTATGCACTTTGTAAAGCTCTCTCTTGGAAGTCGCTTTGGATAAAAGCGTCTGCTAAATTAATAAATGTAAATGTAGACATGGTTTAGTTTTGAGAAGCAGAAGGTGGTTCGGAGTTAACGCCTCCAAGTCGTTCGGATCTGTGGATTCCTTGGTGATGGGTCTACTGTTAAGAATTGATTCTACTTCACAGAGCACCGTGGAGAGGGCTTCTTCATCCAGACTTTGTGTCCTCAATGTAGAGTTAAGGACCTTCCTAATAGAACGAATCAACCTCTCCCATTCTCCTCCAGGATGTGATCCAGTAGGAGGGTTGAAGGTCCATTTAATTCCTTTCAACGAGAGTGCGTCATTGATCTGTTCCAAGTTCCATCCGTCAATGGCCCATCTCAACTCGCGCTCTGCGCCGACAAAGTTGGTGCCGTTGTCTGACCGCACCTCTTTGACCTGCCCTCGTCTTGCGATGAAGCGTCGCAGAGCATTAATGCAAGAATCTGTGTCCAGTGAGGAGGCAACTTCAATGTGTACTGCCCTTATCGCCAAACATGTGAAGATGACTCCATATCTTTTCACAAGGCTCCTCCCATGCTTAACCTCGAACGGACCAAAGAAGTCGACTCCCACATGACTGAATGGAGGTTCTTCCGAAGAAACTATCCGTAGGCAAGTCCGCCATCTGCTGTTGACCTACAACTCCATGTAGCCGTCGACACACTACACATTTAGCCAAAATCCGCCTTATGGAACCACTAGCACCAGGGATCCAGTATCTCTGGCGTAATCTCGACAACATATGATTCCTACCTCCATGGCCAACCTCTCGATGAATATGTTGTAAAATGAGGTCAGAAATATGAAGGTCTTTTGCTAGTATGGCCGGATGTTTTGACTCTTCAGGCATGGCAGCCCTACTCAGCCATCCTCCAACCCTTAACACACCGTCTTCCAGTTTCGGATTGAGTCTACGTATATGGCTTCCCTTTTTCACACTTTCTCCCTTTTGCAAGCATGAGAACCTTCTTATCTGACAGAACATGATAACCTCAAGTTCAGCTCCTCTGATCTCTCCCGATGAGAGGTAACCACCACGGAGCCTGTTCCTGGAATCACGAGTGTCCTTAGTGAGAGCATCTTCATGTTGCGTTGCATCAGTAAGACATGCAGTGTCCTCCGTTCTCCTGAGTTTCAAAAGCAATGCCTTGAATCTTAGGATCCAACCCATCACTCTTATTAGACGTGTCCAAGATGAGGTGCGATTTATCAAACAAGTCACGGCATCATCTTCATTCCTTGTTGTAGAAACCCCAATTGCAGCTGATACCTTTACCTCGAAGTCTTCAGATGGAAGTTGCTGCAATCCGTCTGGGTTAACGGGCCAGCATTCTTCTGATTGTAAGAGAAACGAGGGACCGGATATCCAAAAGTCGTTGTTTAGGAATGGCTCCGCCCTTACACCTCTGGAGGCAAGGTCTGCAGGATTGCGTGCAGTGTCCACAAATCTCCATTGAGATGCGTCACAAACCTTAAGAATCTCTGAAACCCTGTTTGCTACAAAGATTAGAAATCTCGAAGTCTCATTCTTGATATACTTTAAGACAGACAAACTGTCTGTCCAGAAAACAGAATCTTGAAGCTGTAGTCTTAGCTCCTTTCTCCATAGTTGGTCCATACGTGCTGCTACAACAGCAGCTGTCAACTCCATACGTGGGATAGTAACAGTCTTTAAAGGTGTCACCCTGGACTTTCCCATTATGAAGGCGCTGTGTATCTGAGAATGTTCATTGCACAGTAGCAGATAAGTAACAGTACCATATCCTTCCTCACTTGCGTCGGCAAAATGATGCAACTGAGCAGTGGTTACTTCCCCGAAGTTCAGAGGTTTTAAACATCGTCTGATGCTGAATCCTTCCAACTGGTGTAGCTCCTTCAACCAGTCTATCCACCCCTGAGCAACTGCTTCTGGTATGACGTCATCCCATCCTAGCCGGTTCCGACATAGATCCTGAAGAATCCTTTTAGCTGTAAAAACCACAGGAGCCAGGATCCCCAGAGGGTCATAGAAAGAGCTAACCGTCGAAAGGATCCCTCTGCGGGTCAAGGGTCTCTCCTGAATAGTTATGCTGAATTTAAAGGTGTCGGACTGGACGCACCAACGCACTCCCAATGCTCTCTCGACAGGTAGTGAGTCATGGTCCAGATCCAGGTCTTTGACTTCTTTTGCTCTCTCCTCTTCCGGTATTGAGGCCAACACACTGCGGCTGTTACTTATCCACTTCGTAAGATGAAAGCCGCCTTTGGCACAGATGGCTTTAAGGTCTTTATAGAGGGATATAGCTTCCTGTTCTGAGGCTACAGAAACAAGGCAGTCATCCACATAAAAACTGTACATGATGGTCTCAAACACTTGTTGGCTGAAAAGGCTTTTGTTGTCTTCTGCACACCTTCATAGAGCAAAGTTAGCGCAGCCTGGCGAAGACGTTGCCTCAAAAAAATGGACAACCATCCTGTACTCCTCCATACACTGACTGAAGTCTCCACTGGACCACCAAAGAAATCTCAACAGGTCTACATCCTCCTCTGGAACCTGAACCTGATGGAACATCGCCTCGATGTCAGACATCAGAACAACAAGCTCTTTTCTGAACCTGGTCAGGACTCCAATCAACGTACTAGTCAGGTCAGGGCCATTCAGGAGCTGCACGTTGAGTGATGCGCCTCGAAATGATGCTGCACAATCAAAGACAACTCAAATTTTTCCTTTCTTCGGATGGTACACCCCATGGTGTGGGATATACCAAACCTTTCCATCACTGCGTTTTAGATCTGTGGTTGGTACTTTCTCTGCATAGCCACTGGATATAAGGTTATTCATGAAACCAGTGTAGTCTTCATGAAATAAGGAGTCTTTGATAAACCTTCTTTTCAGGTTAAGGGTGCGTTGTTCTACAATGCTACGGTTGTTAGGCATGCTTATCTTCCTGTCCCTCAAAGGTAAAGCAATACTGTAATGGCCATCAACTGATTTCACAGTATTGTTAGCCATTTCTAAGAACTTGCAGTCCTCCCTGGAAAGTCCTGGCTGTTCCTCCTGACTGCACTCTGGAAAGTCCGTCTTAAACTGTTGCTTCCAGAGTTCATTAAGTGTTACAGCAGAAATTCTGTTGATGGTAACTGCAGACGGATACACATCAGGGCCATCACAACATTCTCCACCAAGGGGTCCATTCACCGTCCAACCAACCATCGTCTTGATGGCATATGGCCCTTCTTCCACACTCCGGATGACTTCAAGTGGTTCCAAAGCTCTGGCCACATTCATGCCTATCAGAAGCTCCACATCTGTATCTATCTCAGGTAAGTACACATGTTGCAAGTGAGGCCATTTATGCAGATCTTCCTGTCGTGGGACGTTACTCCTATTAACAGGCATCCTACGTTGTGTGAATATATCTGGCATTTCACAGTACCAGCCACTGTTCAATCCAGCCACTTCCAAGTCTGACACGATACAACTGTCCACAATTATCTCTTGGCCCATGGTACGCAAAAGAATCTTTGTTTTCCTCCCAGAGAGATTCAGTCTATCCATCAAACCCGTTGTGCAAAAGGATGCTGAACTGCCCTGGTCCAAAAAGGCATAGGTCTCCACCGTCTTTTGACCTTTCTTTGATTTAACCTTTACTGGTACAATGGCGAGCTTAAAGTCTTGTTCACCGGCCCCAGTAAGACCACTGGTTTGGACTTCAACCAAAGAACGGCCCACTGCACTCTTCAAGTTCCTCTTGCCTTCCTCTGCCTCTGCTCCCTTGTCCTTGTGGTGGATGTGAAGCACACTAGGGTGCCTTGAGCCACACATTTTGCAAGAGAGACGTTTCCTGCACTCCTTACTGATGTGACCAGTACACAAACAGCCAAAACACACTCCATTCCTTCTCAGGAAATCAATCTTCTCACTCTGAGCCCTTTGCTCCAGCAGAGTACAGAACTCCAGCATATGTCCACCATTGCAGTACAAGCACGTCCTTTCAGGTACATGTCCATCTTCAACCCTGTGTTCTGTGAATGTCCTTCCAACTGTAGTAGCAGCAGTGGCAAAGCTACCTCCTTTAGCCCCTAAGTGAGGTGGCCTTGTCCTGCTGCTTTCTTTATTTACCACCAACATCGGGGCATCCTGTAGGTTTCCAAACACAGGGTCTGTCATGATTTTTACTTGACGCTCCATAAAGGTCACAATATCAACAAACATAGCTCTCCGGTGATGCCTTTCCTGGACGTCACATGACACTGTTCCTCATTTGTCTCTCAGTTTGTACGGTAGTCTTCTAATCACAGTGATCATATTGGTAGGTGTATTCAATTCACACAGACTATGAACCTTCCCCATGGCATTACAACATCCACGCAAGAACAAACTGTATGCATGTAAAGCATTTACATCTTCTGACTTAATTATTGGCCATGAAGAGACCTTATCCAAATAGGCAGATGCAATCATATGCAGTAAAGTCCTTGCCTTTGCAAAGCCCGAGCCGTCAGTCATGTGTTGACAGCTCCTGACAAGTTGTTGTGGTTGTCCCCTGGTGTACTGTTCCAGAAAATGAAGGCTGTCTTCAGCATTGTCGGTTCTTTCCTCAATTATTTGTTCAAAGGACCTCATGAAAGCATGGTACTGTAGAGGATCACCATCAAATATTTGCATAACCCTTTTAGGCAGTGATACAAGACATTGCTGATGCACCAGCATGGATGTTATCTCATTCTGTTTCTCCATTATAGACAACATGTGGCTCGGGTCCCTGTCAATGTTCATGAAAGAAGGTGTATGGACATCTCTACATCTGCCGGAGATGAATGATATTGTCTGCCCTTTTCTGTTTTGTCCCTCCAAAGTGTATTTCAGAATTTCCCATTGCCAATTTTCCCTTCTCATCCCTTTCAAGTTTATGTGGAATGAAGATATCTGAATCGATATTAAGAGCTTCAACTGCCTTGTCATGTTCCTGTTGCAGTTGTCTTGTCATGGTTTTCTTGAAGTATGACTCCATGCCATTAGATCGGTGAGAAGTGGCAGTTTGCACCCCAGATCCACAGGTCCTTAGAACATTCACTTTGGCCACTGATGCAGCTATATCTGTGTCAAGCGGAAGTTGTTCCTTTCGTTGTCTTAAGTCCTCTTCCTGCTTCTCAAGAGAATGTTTTTCTTTCAGTAAACCATGACGGGCAAGCCGGGCATGACACATATCAACGCAACGTAAAAACCCAACACCGACAGCCGCTGCAATCACATGCAGGCATGCTAACCAGCGCGCTGAAACAACACACATAGATCAGATAGGTCCGCTCCAAAAACGCTGCAGACACAATCCCACACAGCGGCAATTCACCCGCTCCACACAACGCCAGAACAAAAACTCAACAAGTGGTGGTAATCCGTTCAAACTGCGTACCAAGCAAACCGTAGCACAGTACGCCTACAACACAGGTTACATACCACTGTTTGGCTGGGTTTCTCTCGGGCGGCTGCCATCCTACGATCCGTTGCCGGGGCTTGCATGTGTGGTTTTCGCTTCGTTTCCTTTCCGTTGATTTTGAGGTTGTTTTGCTGACAAATGTAGGCGGCCAATTTGTGATCCTCAAACTCTGCCGCCGAGAGGCTGAATAGGGGAAACCAAGGTGCCAGACGCGCTTTGTAGATTTGTATTTATTTGGTCTTAAAACAAACAAGGTTGTGCATCCAGTATAGCAAAATACGACTTCCCCCGTCACCCCCTCCTCTCCTCAAACACACAGGTGAACAAGTTAAATAACATAACTTCCTCCGCCCCCCACCAGGTGTCCTAATTACCGCGACCTGGCTCTTACAGTTGGGGTCAAGCAGGTTGTTCTGAGAGAGAAAGTTAGACAGTTGGTTAGATACAGCACGTTCAATTGTTTTTGAAAGGAAGGGTAACAGTGATACCGGTCTGTAGTTCTGGAGGACGGCAGGGTTAAGGGAGGGTTTTTTGGGTAGAGAGGTAACTCTAGCCTGTTTGAAGGCAGAGGGGAAGGTGCCAGAGGTAAGAGAGGAGTTTAGGACATGGAGAAGAAAAGTTATGATGGAGGGGGAGATGGTTTGAAAGAGAGGGGAGGGGATAGGATCAAGGGGACAGGAGGTGGGGCAATGAGAGAGAATGAGGTCAGAGATCTCTGCCTCAGACAGGGGAGAAAAAGAGTTTAGACATTTAGTTGGGTCAGTCATGGAGGGTGAGAGGGTAGGAAAGGTGGGCAAAGGTAGTCACGCGTGTTTTCGTGACGTTAGTGACGCAGTGACGTTAGTAACGTCAGTGACTGTGGCTAGCAAATTAGCCACCGTTAGCTTCACTTTTCGCCACAAAAACTTAACTGAAGCTTAAACCATGCAACGGAACGTAAATTCCAATAGAAGCAACTCAATCGCTACCAAGACGAAACTTTTGACACCTACGTTGTCTATGTAGGCCAAATATTGACTGAGTTTTAGGGGGGCAAAAATAAATAAATAAATAAATAATAATAATATATATGTGAGAGAACAAAGGTTGTGCTCTCGCCGAAGGCTTGAGCACACCCAATTATATTTGCTATCGGGGCCTAAACAGAAAATATGAAATGGCTGAATATCTATATATTGTCAAGGACATAAAGCAAAGACAGCTGCTCACAAAATACACAATGAGTGAACACACCCTTGCAATCGAAAAAGGAAGACATAAAAAAAACATGGTTACCTAAAGAGTACAGAATCTGTGGGCACTGTACATCAGGGGAAATTGAAAAATAAAGATATTTCCTACTTTAATGTTACAAATATAAAAGTATAAGAGATCAATATCTGGACAAATGTAACCAGTTAATTGAAAACTACACAAAACTTGACATAAATGAGAAATTAAGGATATCTCTGGGCGAAGGGCCTACTGCAAGCCTTGCCGCTAGATATGTATCTCAATGTCACAACCTGAGGGACAGTGAATCAACCTTGTATGACTGTTAAAACCTTTCTGTCTCCTGTCATCTTAACATGCATTTATCTGTTACTTTTCTACAGTCCCCAACTTACTATGCTACTGTTGTTTTGCCATATTATTATTGTTAGACTCTTTGTTAAATGTTATGATATATATGTTAAAATGTCCATTCAATATGGACTGCTTTGGCAATACTGCTCAACCCGAACTGTCATGCCAATAAAGCATACTGAACTGACAGGGGGGTAAACAGAGAGAGAGAGACAGGGGTAAACAGAGAGAGAGACAGGGGGTAAACAGAGAGAGAGACAGGGGGGTAAACAGAGAGAGAGACGGGGGGTAAACAGAGAGAGAGACGGGGTAAACAGAGAGAGAGACGGGGTAAACAGAGAGAGAGAGAGACAGGGGTAAACAGAGAGAGAGAGACAGGGGGGTACACAGAGAGAGAGACAGGTGTAGAAAGAGAGAGAGGGATGGGGGTAAACAGAGAGAAAGACAGGTGTAAACAGAGAGAGAGACAGGGGGGTAAACAGAGAGAGAGAGAGAGACGGGGTAAACAGAGAGAGAGACAGGAGGTAAACAGAGAGACAGGAGGGTAAACAGAGAGAGAGACAGGGGGGTAAACAGAGAGAGAGACAGGGGGGTAAACAGAGAGAGAGAGACAGGAGGGTAAACAGAGAGAGAGACAGGGGGGTAAACAAAGAGAGAGACAGGGGGGTAAACAGAGAGAGAGACAGGGGGTAAACAGAGAGAGAGAGACAGGGGGTAAACAGAGAGAGAGAGAGACAGGGGGGTAAACAAAGAGAGAGAGACGGGGTAAACAGAGAGAGACGGGGGTAAACAGAGAGAGAGAGACAGGGGGGTACACAGAGAGAGAGAGAGGTGTAAACAGAGAGGGAGAAAGAGAGAGAGGGATGGGGTAAACAGAGAGAAAGACAGGTGTAAACAGAGAGAGAGAAAGAGAGAGAGGGATGGAGGTAAACAGAGAGAGGGGGAGATACTTTTATAGGACAGTATTGTACAGTATTTTTAAGTATTTCTTATACTGCAGAATCAGTGTCTTAATTTTTCCCAGTCCTGAATGACCACCGCAGCGTCTCTTCTCGCAGCTTCTCTTCTCTACTTACATTACTTCTTTTTTTGGCAGAACTTCGCACTATCCCTTTCTTAATGTATTTCCAACGCAGACGTCTCTATTTGAAATGATAAGTCATAAACCTTACTGTGATTCACGTTTATCCAGACTAGTGTCTACTAATTCAAGGACAGTACCTTAGGCTACTATATCTTTAGTTTTACAATAACTGTGTATGATAACTTTGGAACTCTCTAGTAACACCCCCTGGCATTCGTCCAACCAATGAGGACAACGCTCGGTCGGTCCACCGATTCATTCCCAAACCCGATAGCTCGCGCTCCTGCAACAGTATACCCGTAACACCAGCGAGGAACGGAGGTAACGGAAACAGTCTCTCTATTCCTCAGCTGAATGTTAGAAACCTCGAAGAGTAACACACGGACGCTGTGGTGAAATACAAAACGAGGGTGCGCAAGATCAGTCTGAAAGTATCTGTTGCGTTCAAAGAAGGATTGATAACGAAACCCTTTGTACCGGGCAGACACAGTGCCGCTCTCACCGTGCTGCGATCTCCGAGGCTATCGTCGGTTCCGCACGGTGAACAGCATGCGCAAAGTTCCACTAAGAAATTGAGAAAGTTCTCAGCAGCGTAGTCTCTGGTTAATGCCGATTTTGAATTATTTACCCGTTTGGGAAGGATCTAGTATAGCGAAATAACCCTGGAAACGAACTTCGGATGATCACAATTGGATGTTACATTTATGTGGGGTTTTCTGTGAGTCCTTGGATACAGTTAAAATAAAGTAATGTTAACGGAATCCTTCCAAGTCACGCATCAATGTGTGTGGACGACATGGATTTGATTTAGCTACAAACGAGATTACAAACAAGATAGCCTACTCGTTTTTGTGTTTGTAGGTAATCAGTCTACTGTGAATACCCAGAACTAAACGACAGCTGCGATTGTAAAACAACCTTTGGAATTACAACCATGAACTTTGTTGTCAGTTTGGTACACATACTTTTGGCAGCAGTTATCCACTTCTCCCCTGTAAAGGTGAGTTCTCGTGTCGAGCTTCTGTACATGTTTCATTATTGCGCTGGTTTTTCTTGACGCGCGCGCCGGTCGGGTCGCTTCTTGTGGAAACCTCAAAACTACGAGCATATTCATGTGGTTCTTACTGTGATGCGCAAAAATACAACTTTGAATACAATTACATATGTGGTGCTTAATAATTGTGAGTAACCGCTATTATTATTATTGTTGTAATATATGTGGAGGTTATTTGCTTTCCGTTTGTAATGTTAGGGAAACCTAACAACTGGAGCTCCTCGACCGAGGCTAGCTTTCGCTGGGCTGCGAGGGAAACACGAGTGTTTACAGCCAGGACTCAAAGTCAAATTGCATCATTAATGTCACTAGCACTAGGCTATAAAACCGACACACACTTAACATGTCTATTTTTACTTTCAACTTTTTTCTTTTAAAATGTTTAAAAAAATGAATATTTGTGTGTTTAAACTGTCCCAGTCACACTCCTGTTCAGGACAATCTGGAAAATCGAACAATATCATAGGCTGCTGTCATTCCCACCGGCCCATACACTGTAACTGTATTGCTAGCACTATTTGGGCTCCAACGCAATATTCCATAGCTATTGCACCAGTCCGTGCAATGTGACCGTAGGGCGCGACACCGAGGCATCTGCCGTGACTCCGCACTTGCCTGTTATAGGTGGAAAACCTTAAATGTGACATCTGTCATGAAATACGTCAGATTCACTGGAGAGTCCTGGCTTATAACACGTCATTCTATGCTTTATTTTAAAACATACGGAATTGTCATGTATTCATATCTAGACCCAGGAATAGCCTATGGTAGTTTAAGCATAACATGTGCACTGGCATTTACATATGAAACTGTTAAGTTATTGCTCTAACAGCTGTGTATGGTTATTTTACAGACGGCTCACATACCCAAGGAAGGGGAGAGGAGTAAAAATGACGGTGAGTTTACAACTTAATGTCTCGTTTGTGAATTAACGGCGTTGGCGGTTGATGCACAAGGTGTTTTAAGAGCCACCTAGCGGCCGTAGGAGGAAATGTTGTTTCTACAGCAGAGCCTCTCACTTCCTACAGTAAAAACGGATGTTTATATTTACGTGTTTATATTAAGTTATATTATCGAAGTTGCCTATGTGATTCCATTACAGAGGCCTATTATTATGGGATGGGAGCCACTTTCCATAGAGAGGAAGTCAGAGTAAATGGGCAATGCTATCAAACCTGGGAGTTTGAAGTCACCAGTGAACTGTGCTAGACTCCAACGCTGTGTGTCGGTCGAAGGCAAAGCCACAACAGGAAACAGTTGTATCATGTTGTACTTTTCCTGTCAGTAAGTCAGTTTGAAGATAGACAGAAGACTGGATCAGTGTGTCCCACAGCTAGCCTTCACCCAAGGTCGTAGCAAGCTGATGTTTGTTGGTTGGCTGCGACTCAGAGTCCTTGCTAGCTCTGACCAAGGCTGGGAGGACGGCAGGCTTGGAGGTAGGCAGGCAGACAGGCTTGGAGGCAGACAGGCTTGGAGGCAGGCAGGCAGACAGGCTGGGAGGCAGGCAGGCCAAGTCACCAAGAAGCTAGTAGAGGCTGGATGTTGGAGGCCAACACAAGAGGATAGTGGAGGCTGGGTGTTGGAGGCCACCACTAGAGGATAGTAGAGGCTGGAGGTTAGAGGCTGGGTGTTGGAGGCCAACACTAGAGGATAGTAGAGGCTGGATGTTGGAGGCCAATACTAGAGGATACTAGAGGCTGTGGGGCTTCAGCTCAGCCAGGATGTTGTTGTAGTGCTAGGCAAGCTCAGGGGTGGGCTTCCAGGGATCACAGGTCACAGGTCAACCATGGCACCGCCTGTCCTGAGGTCATGACCCCGGGTTCAGGAGACAGCCGGGGGTTCCTTGGATACAGCAGGGTAGAGCTAGGATTATTCTGAGATGTAGAGAAGTATTTTAGAATGTTTTACTGGGTTGACATGGACATAAACATGTTTATTGATATGATGATAGGGTTTACAATCACTATTACCTGTGTAATACTAAGTATAGAGGGGTTGTGGCTGTGTGGGACACCATGGGTGGTCTCTGGACTGGACAGAGTTGATTTTGTTGTTGTTCTGGAGGAACATGAGAAACTGTGTTTATCACAGTGGGGCTCTTTGTGGTGCCTGAATCCCAGGTTTGTACCTTGCTGCTCCACTTACCCGGACGGAGCCCTCATGGAACTTCTAGGCTGGACCTTTTTATCACAACAAAGGAGCAAAAGTGCTCTCTTCCTCCACCTGACAGAGCCCAGGAGGGATGGAGGACAGGTTTAGAGGGAAGGAGAGGAGGGATTTACATTTTACATTTATGCATTTAGCAGACGCTTTTATCCAAAGCGACTTCCAAGAGAGAGCTTAACAAAAGAGCTTAACAAACGAGATATCCCCAACATTGCGAGCAGCCAAAACATGAAGTATACATTGTGAAAAAACTAATAAGTGCCAAAGGGAAGAACCATAAGAACATTCAGTTAAACAAGTGACAATTAAACAACATGAAACTCAAAAAGTGCAAGAGTGTACCTGTAGAAAAACAATCAACAGTAAAATATTTCACATTGAGTACAAGAATTTAAAACCGTTACAACTAACCAACAAGAGCAACAAGTCTCTCAATACGAGTCATTGTGATCCTGGAGGAAACTAACATCAGGTCCAGCCAAGCATTCCTAAGTGCCGTTGTACTCCCGGAACAAGTGCGTCTTGAGCCTTTTCTTGAAGGTGGGGAGACAGTCAGTGTCCCTGATGGAGGTGGGGAGTTGATTCCACCATTGGGGGGCCAGACAGGAACATAGCTTGTGTTGGGACTGGGCGCTCTTGAGCGGTGGGACCACCAGATGGTTGTCAGAATAAGACCGTAGGTGGCGGGAGGGGGGTGTAAGGCTGGAGGAGAGACTTGATGTAGTCAGGTACAGTACCGTTCACCGCTCGGAAGGTCAGTACCAGAGTCTTCGAGGGATCGAGGTTTAGAGGAAGGAGAGGAGGGATGGTGGTTTAGAGGAAGGAGAGGAGGGATGGAGGTTTAGAGGAGGGATGGAGGTTTAGAGGAAGCAGAGGAGGGATGGAGGTTTAGAGGAAGGAGAGAGGGGATGCAGGTTTAGAAGAGGGATGGAGGTTTAGAGGAAGCAGAGGAGGGATGGAGGTTTAGAGGAAGGATGGAGGTTTACAGGAAGCAGAGGAGGTACGGAGGTTTAGAGGAGGGATGGAGGTTTAGAGGAAGGAGAGGAGGGATGGAGGTTTAGAGGAGGGATGGAGGTTTAGAGGAGGGATGGAGGTTTAGAGGAAGGAGAGAAGAGATGGTGGTTTAGAGGAGGGATGGAGTAGAATAGACAGAGAAGACAGGTGAGAGCTGAATAGGGAATGAGGGAAGTGGTGATTTATCCAGGACAGTTTCTCTTAGTTTGCAAGAATAGTATGCTAATCAGTATCTTCTTATTGTATTTTAATATAGCTAATGATACGCTAGGATATCTAACTGACTATGTTACTATGATGGTGATGAAGATGATGACATCAGCGGGAATGATGCTGATGATGGTGGTAATGATTATGATGAGGATGAAGATGATGGTGGCGATGAAGATGGTGGGGGTAATGATGATGAAGATGGTGATGATAGTGATGATGAAAATGATGGTGGTGATGAGGGTGATGATGATGGTGGTTGTGATGGTGGTGGTGATGATGATGGTGGTGATGATGGTGGTGATGATGATGGTGGTGGTGATGATGGTGGTGATGATGGTGGTGGTGATGATGGTGATGGTGATGATGGTTATGATAATGATGAATGTGATGATGATGACTGTGATGAAACATGGACAGGCTGACCCCACCCCTCTCCCCTGCAGTGGTGCAGTTCATAGAGTATGTGTACTTTAATATAGCTAATGATACGCTAGGATATCTAACTGACTATGTTACTATGATGGTGATGAAGATGATGACATCAGCGGGAATGATGCTGATGATGGTGGTAATGATGATGATGAGGATGAAGATGATGGTGGCGATGAAGATGGTGGGGGTAATGATGATGAAGATGATGATGGTGTTGATGATGGTGGTGATAATGATGGTGGTGATGGTGATGATGATGGTGATGAGGGTGATGATGATGGTGGTGATGATGATGGTGGTGATGGTGGTGATGATGGTGGTTGTGATGGTGATGATGAAGATGATGGTGATGAGGGTGATGATGATGGTGGTGATGGTGGTGATGATGGTGGTTGTGATGGTGATGATGGTTATGATAATGATGAATGTGATGATGATGACTGTGATGAAACATGGCCAGGCTGACCCCACCCCTCTCCCCTGCAGTGGTGCAGTTCATAGAGGTGTACAACAAGAGTGTGTGTCGGACGCGGGAGGTGCTGGTGGACATCTTCCAGGAGTACCCTGAGGAGATCGAGCACACCTTCATCCCATCCTGCGTGGCGCTGCAGCGATGCGCTGGCTGCTGCACGGACGAGGCGCTCGAGTGTGTTGCTACGGAAACACGCAACGTCACCTTGGAGGTAAGCTGCTGACTGAAGAACCAAACTCCTTCTTCTCCTTCTCTCTCTTTCTGTCTCTCTCCCACTGTCTCTCTTTTTCTTTTACCATCATTTTATCTTTGAACTCCTTTTTCTATGGAGGTCAATGTGTCTGAATTCAGCTCTGCCACACTGCACCCCACGCCTCTCTCTGTATGGCTCCCTCTCTTTCTCTGTATTTCTCTCTCTGTCTTTCTCCCCTCAGTCTTTCTCCCTCTGTCTCTCCCTCTTTCTCTCTCTTTATTTTTCTGTATTGTTCTTCCTGTCTCTCTCCCCCTCTCTCTCTCCACACCGCTCTGGCATGCTGCTATGTTGTTTACCCAGCGTGTTGTTTACTCCTGTGTTGGTGTGGTCAGAGCCCAATCCTGGACGGGCCTTGACCAGGGCTGGGAAACACACAGGAATGTAGGGCAACATCTGGCTGTGCGGTCACCGAGCGGTCAACCTGTGGTCAAACACTGGTCCTCAGGACATCAGGGCCCTCAGAGGAAGTCATGTTGAAGAGAAGGAATCAGAGTTTCATGAATGTGTTTCATGGTATCAGCAGTGACCCTTCAGCTATGGCAACATAATCTAAATTACCTGAATTAGCTCCCTTTTAGAAACAAACTATCATGAAACCAAATGATCACACAATTCGTCATTTCTTTAATTCAACCAGATATGTAGACATCAATCCCAAATGTAGGGTCTTGCCATCCGCTGTAACACAGACACTCACCCACAGCTAGGCCATGTTGGAGTCCATGAGCAATGTACTTACACACACAGGGTCAGGGTGGAGGTTAGGGTCAGGGTGGAGGTGTCCTCCATGCTGTCAGGGTGGAGGGGGTAATCAACACACATGTCTCATCCTTCATATTTGCAACCTAAATTGGGGTAGGAAGAGGGAGATGAGGGGGAGAGGAGGGAGAGAGAGAAGAGGAAGAAAGGAGGTAGAGTGGAAGGAGAAAGGAGGGAGAGAGAGAGGAGGGAGAGAGAGAGGAGAGAGAGAGAGAGAGAGAGAGAGAGGAGGGAGATAGAGAGGAGAGAGAGAGGAGGGAGAGAGAGAGAGGAGGGAGAGAGAGAGAGGAGGGAGAGAAGAGGAAGAAAGGAGGTAGAGTGGAGGGAGAAAGGAGGGAGATAGGAGCGGGAGAGAAAGAGGAGGGGGAGAGAAAGAGGAGGGAGAAAGGAGGGAGAAAGAGGAGGGGAGAGAAGGGGAAAGAATGGAGAGAGGAGGGAGAGATGAGAGAATAGGGAAAAAGGAGGGGGAGAGGAGGGAGAGTGGAGGGTAGAGGAGGGAGAGAGGAAGGAGATTCAGAAGTCTGAACTAGTCTTCAATCTGAAGGTTTCTTGTGTTCCTCCACAGGTGATCCGTGTCAGGCAGAGAGTCTCTCAGCACCAGTTCCAGATGAGTTTCACGGAACACAGAAAGTGTGAGTGCAGGTAAGACGTTCCTCCATCAATCAACCATGTTAGTTTCTGTGTTTCAGAGACATCATAGTCCATCACACTTCTGCTTCACATATAAACACAACAAAAATATGTCTTCTCACTAGGTTTGTTTCTCTTTCTCATTTTAGACCAAAGCCAGAAGTTAAAACAAAGAAGTAAGTCTCTTCGCTTGTTTGTCTTGTGGGATGAGGGAGGGACTTTTCGCCTCAGTCAAACGCTGCAAAAGCAAATCATTCTGCCCCATAACATCCAAACGTGGATGAACCTCCTCATCACCCAGCCAATCTCCAACATAGAGCTAAACCTGAAGCCTCCAGTGTTGCTGTTTCCCCAGTGCTGGATGAGAAACCCTAACCCAGCAAGCTGCAGCCTGATGAGCTCTTTGTGGACAGTTTTAGACAGACAAACATTTGTGGTCCTAATGCTAAGAAGACCTTTAAAGTTGCTGTTATGTGTTTCTGCGTCTCTATCTTTCTGTCTCTCTCACTGTCTACTCTGTACCTGTCTGTCTCTCTCACTCATTCTGTCTGTGTCTACTCTGTACCTGTCTGTCTCTCTCACTCATTCTGTCTGTGTCTACTCTGTACCTGGCTGTCTCTCTGCCTAGGAGAGCATATTGTTCTAGGAGGCTGAGAGGAGGGGACAAGAAGCCTCTTTCTACTTTGAGAGATGTTCAGTATGTCTATATATATGCTGGATCTATAATATTATATAAAAAATATACTGAATCTATAATGTTATATTATATATATATATATACCTGCAGCTCATCTCTCAGCCGTGAGAGAGGGAGATGGGTAGGGATGGAGGGAGGAAATGGAGGGAGGGAGAGGCCTTAACGGTGCGTGTCCAATACAGCGACGCAAATCGCTTTGTGTCGCTTGCCTTCCTACAGTGCACCATGCTCGGGGGCGTGTCAGACTGGTGAATGCAGAGTTGTAGTTCTGTAAGGTTACTGTTGTAGTTTGTATAATGTCATGGTCAAGTGTGGAGAGTTGGGTTTACATACTCATAATATTGATAAAAATATAACTTTTACACACAGGAAGCAAAAATCCGATACGCTGGCTAGATGTAGCATGATGTTATCTACTGTACACACTAGTTCTGGCTCTTTTTTGCTGTATTTTATTCAGAGTGAAAGACTAAATGTTACAGTATGCGACCGGACGCCACTAACGGTACTAATGATAATCTCAAAATATCAATCAAAATACAACTGGTGTACACATGATGCAAGAAATACAATACGCTGGCTAGATGTAGCATGAACTGCCGCCTGCGCTCCCAGCTGCTCCAGCCTGACCCCCCACCACACTTCCATCTAATCATAGTAACAGGTGTCATTACGGTAACCAGCAGTTTAAATTGTGGATAAGCCTGGAGGCAAACAGGCTGGGGGGATAGGGACTGGGAGAGGCAGGGGAGACTGTAAGTGTGTGTGTGTGTGTGCATACATGTGTGTATATGAAAATGTAAATTTTTGTTGGTGTGTATGTGTATGTCATTACGGTGTTTCCCACAGAATTGGATTATATTTGTGGTGGTAGGCAGGGGCGGAGCCAGACATTGTACACAGAGTGCGCTCGCAAATTTCTTTAGCATCAATTTGAGCACTAAATCGTTTTTTTGGTTATTAGTTCTTTATGTAATATGAACATTACGTTGGACTCATATTAATTGAATGTATCAGTTTTACATTTATGCATTTAGCAGACCCTTTTATCCAAAGCGACTTCCAAGAGAGAGCTTTACAAAAGAGCATATGTCACTGATAATAACAACGAGATTGTTGTTATGCCCCAAACATTGCGGGTAGCCAAGCATACATTGTGAAAAACAAATATGTCCCAAAGGGAATAACCATAAGAGCATTTAGTTAAACAAGTTACAATTAAACAACATTAACCTCAAAAGTGCAAGGGTGTACCTGTGGAAAAAAGCAAGCAACAAAAATATATTGCACAGCAAGTACAATAGTTATAAGTCAGTTACAACTAACCAAGAGCAACAAGTCTCTCAATAAGAGTCATTGTGATCCTGGAGGAAACATCAGGTCCAGCAAATCATTCCTAAGTAGCGTTGTACTCCCGGATCAAGTGCATCTTTAGCCTTTTCTTGAAGTTAGGGAGACAGTGTCTCAACTTTGGACACATTTTGACAAATTTGTGCAGATAATTATGATACTAAGGCCCAATCACAATGTCCCCCCTAAACCTGAACCCCATACTTGACGTCACCTCATAAGCGATTGAGTGCGAGTGGGCTCAAATTGCTATAAATTGGAATGCGACAGCACTTTGCTGCATTTTTGGGGGGCTTCCAGGCTTCCCCTGGTAACCCTCGTGTTTCAAGTCACAACGCTGTGAATTGTGGTCAGTTCTCTTAGTCCTCATTTTTGTGCAGACTTTGGCTAACCAAAAGGGTGCATAAAAGGCTCAAATTATTTGATGTTTGAACACAGCCAGGAAGAAGAAATAATTAAATCAGGGACAGTACAGGTACATGCATGTTCTCAATGACCCCCACACACACATGCACTCAGACCAGTGTTGCCACAGTTACTTTGAAAAAGTAATCTGATTACTGATTACTGAATACTCCTTTAAAAAGTAACTTAGTTACTTTACAGATTACTTGATTTTAAAAGTAATCTTAAAGTTAGATTACAAGTTACTTTATTAGTTACATTCAGCAGCTGCCGACAACACCCCCGCCGCCTCAGCATAAAAATGACAACCGGTTTTGCCAACACTCACAGTGCATTTTTAACAGTAATGTACACAACAACAATGTACAATGTATCTCCAATGTACAATTTATGACATTTTAAGTTGAACTTAACTATTTCCTGAAAAAATACATGTTGGTTTTGCACCGAAGTCCAGCTTTTGTTGTTTGGGTGGCGGGGGACCTCCGGCTCTCTGCTTCGTACCACCTTGTGGAATTTGCTCTGTAAATTTGACAGTGCAGTGCTGCAACTCCAAATTTGACGTCTTGTTTTTGTAGCTTAATAGCACTTTGTCGCCACCAGTACAGAGTGTACAACGAACCTTGATATTTCCATCTTTAGCTGACAAATACTCGAAATAGTGATTGTATTTCCAACTCAAAAATGCGCATCTCTCTCTCCTCCCCCATTGTTGTTTGTGTCGCTTCGTGGTAGGTCTATGTATATACACGTGATTTGACCCTCATGCTGAAAACGTGACTAAATTGTCGCATAAGCTAGGCCTACATGACTTGACTCCCAGAGACGCAACAAGAAATCAAATATATATTTTACTATTAATGACAAAATAGTAACGCACAGTGACTTGGACAAGTAACTTTAATCTGATTACTGGTTTGGAAATAGTAACGCGTTAGATTACTCGTTACTGAAAAAAGTGGTCAGATTAGAGTAATGCGTTACTAAGTAGCGCGTTACCGGCATCACTGACTCAGACACACACATACACGCTCTCACACACACATCCATGCACTCACACATACACACACCCACACACACATCCATGCACTCACACATACACACACCCACACACACATCCATGCACTCACACATACACATACACACACCCACACACACATCCATGCACTCACACATACACGCTCTCACACACACATCCATGCACTCACACATACACACACCCACACACACATCCATGCACTCACACATACACACACCCACACACACATCCATGCACTCACACATACACACACCCACACACACATCCATGCACTCACACCTACACACACACATACACACAGGTGCCATGGATGCCCCCTCCAGTGAAGACCCCAGATTAGAAACAGGATGTCCCTTCCAGAAGGTCTAACTGCTATTGACCCGCTCTGCTGGAGAGTCTGGGCATCCTCTCCTTTCCTGTACTCTTCTCCTCTCTCCTATCTCCTCTCTCTTCTCCTCTCTCTCCTCATTCTCTCTCTTCTCCTCTCCTCATTCTCTCTCATCTCTCCTCTCCTGTACTCTCCTCCTCTCCCTCTCTCCTCTTTTCCTCTCCTGAAGGGCTGTTATTCCATGTTCTGTTTCGGCTCCAGACTGCTGTTTGAAAACAGCAGCTATCAGTGGCACTGGGCCGTGAGCTCAGCGTAGATAAGGGTGTTTTCATACATGGTGGTGAAGTCTCTCTCAGGGAGACACACTGGGCTTGTAGAAAAGGAAACAGTCTTCCTTCGGAGACAAACAGCAGCATATCTGGTGCTTTGGTCCTGCGTCTCGTTCTTGTCTCATACTCTGCTGTCTCACACACTCAGCCTCGATAGACACCATATCTCCAAGCACCAGCATCAATCTTGACTGTAAATAACGCTGGAACAATGAATGAGATTCCGTTCCTCTGAGACATGTCCACACTATATAAAGCCCCTGTCAGAGGTGTGGTCGTCACAACATCCCATGCACTCAACATGGGGGTAAGTGGGCATGGAAACAGGGCGAGCGAATGTATGGGCAGGATTGGGAAGAGAAGGGACAAAGGATTGATGCTGTTTATATTTAAACTGGGATCTGTAGTTGACAGCTCTGTTGAAAGTGCTCCTGCTAGCTCGGCTATACCTGCGTGTGTGTGTGTTTGCGTGTCTCTCTGTGTGTGTGCATGTGTGTGTGTGTGTCTCAATGTGTCTCAATGGCGATGTTCATTCGTGTGCTCTCCTCCTTCACCACACCTCACATGCTTGGCTTGTCATCTGACAGGGAGGGGATGTCTGTCTCCTTGCCATGTGGTTCCATACACTTAACAAAGACACATCCAGCTCCCCCTCTAAAACCTGCCTCTAAACATACCTCCCCCTTTAAAACCTGCCTCTAAACATACCTCCGCCTTTAGAACCTGCCTCTAAACATACCTCCCCCTTTAAAACATGCCTCTAAACATACCTCCCCCTTTAAAACATGCCTCTAAACATACCTCCCCCTTTAAACCTGCCTTAAAACATACCTCCCCCTATATAACCTGCCTCTAAACATACCTCACCTTTAAAACCTTCCTCTAAACATACCTCACCTTTAAAACCTGCCTCTAAACATACCTCCCCCTTTAAAACCTGACTCTAAACATACCACCCTCTTTAAAACCTGCCTCTAAACATACCTCACCTTTAAAACCTGCCTCTAAACATACCTCCCCCTATAAAAAAACATATGCAACCATTAACAAATATTTCTCCAGTTAGTCTTAGTGTTGTTCTGAACCAGTCTTTGCTAACATTGTGAGGAAGGGGAGGATTGGTGTGACTTTGTTAGGAAGGCACTTCTGTCCCAACTGTCGGGGAGGCGGTAGGGAGGAGGGGGTGGGAGGGCGGGAAGATGATTTACAGGTGATGGTGCATGAGTGTCTGTGTCACACCCCTTTCAGCAGTAAACGCTCTGTAGCTTAGATCTCTTTCTCTCCTCTTTTTGCTTCCCTTGCAGCCACTGTGAGCCTTGCTCAGAGAGAAGAAAACGCTTGTTTGCACAGGACCCTCTCACCTGTAAATGTTCCTGCAAATTCACACAGTTAGACTGCAAGTCCAGACAACTTGAATTAAACCAAAGAACTTGCAGGTTTGTTTACAATGTTTACAAAGATAAACATGGTGCCTCTCCTCTCATCCCTCCATTCATCAACCGTCTCTCTATGTTGCTTGAGTGTTGTTTCCTGCAGAGAAATGCATGCTTCTCCCTTGCTTATAGTGGTGCTGTGACGTGTGCATGGTGTGCTGAGGAACCGTCTACCTACTGTATGGAACATCATGTGGAGGGCTGTGAGGGTGGGAGAGGGCTGGGGAGGGATGGGAGGGTGAGGGATGGATGAGGGAGGGCTGGGGATAGATGGGGGAGGGCTGGGGAGAATGAGGGATGGATGGATAGATGAGTGAGGGATGGCTGAAGAGAGTGAGGGATGGATGGATAGATGGGTGAGGGATGGCTGGGGAGAGTGAGGGATGGCTGAAGAGAGTGAGGGATGGATGGATAGATTGGTGAGGGATGGCTGGGGAGAGTGAGGGATGGCTGGAGAGAGTGAGGGATGGATGGATAGATGGGTGAGGGATGGCTGGGGAGAGTGAGGGATGGATGGGGGAGGGCTCGGCAGAGTGAGGGATGGATGGGGAAGGGCTGGGGATAGATGGAGGAGGGCTGGGGAGAGTGAGGGATGTCTGGGGGAGGGCCGGGGATAGATGGAGGAGGGCTGGGGAGAGTGAGGGAGGGCTGGGGATAGATGGAGGAGGGCTGGGGAGAGTGAGGGATTGATGGGGGAGGGCGTGGCGCCTGCACCGACTGCCTCATCGTCTGACTACTCAGATGTCCTCGGAAGAATAATCCCCATTACTTACGTATATGGAAATAAAACCTATTACCATTAGTGCAAACAATGGCTGTGACGTGTGCATGGTGTGCTGAGGAACCGTCTACCTACTGTATGGAACATCATGTGGAGGGCTGTGAGGGTGGGAGAGGGCTGGGGAGGGATGGGAGGGTGAGGGATGGATGAGGGAGGGCTGGGGATAGATGGGGGAGGGCTGGGGAGAATGAGGGATGGCTGGGGAGAGTGAGAGATGGATGGGGGAGGGCTGGGGAGAGTGAGGTATGGATGGGGGAGGGCTGGGGAGAGTGAGGGATGGATGGGGGAGGGCTCGGCAGAGTGAGGGATGGATGGGGGAGGGCTGGGGATAGATGGAGGAGGGCTGGGGAGAGTGAGGGATGGCTGGGGGAGGGCTGGGGATAGATGGAGGAGGGCTGGGGAGAGTGAGGGATTGATGGGGGAGGGCGTGGCACCTGCACTGACTGCCTCATCGTCTGACTACTCAGATGTCCTCGGAAGAATAATCCCCATTACTTATATGGAAATAAAACCTATTACCATTAGTGCAAACAATGGCTGTACTCAGTCAGCAGCCAGTGAGGATCCTGAATGTGCCTCTCGTGAAACTCTAACCAGGTTTTCTGTCCATGACCTCCCATGACCCCACCCAGGTGACCTTTGAACTCTGCGGCCCCCCACTCACTCAGTGCTGGATTTAGAGAGCCACACACAGGGGGGGTAGGATGTCACATGTTTTCAGTTGGTCACGGGAGGGGAGTTGCTGCCTGATTGGTGGCTGGTGTACTAACCTGCCATCCCTCATGTCCTCCTCAGATGTGACAAACCCAGGAGATGAGAGGAGCAGACAGAGATGAGGAGGAGTTGGAGAGGGACACTCACGTGAAGGAATCATTTCTTGGCACAGCACTTTGTAACCTGAGGACGCATTCCCTTCAAGGACAGGAGGAGAGAAGTGAGACAGAATCATGAGCAGGAGAGACTTCACCACCCTGTACAATTCTAAGATGATTAATATATATATATGTATACTTATTCTAAAAAGTACGATGACAATGAGTATTTGCTGCTATGAAACGGATGGTTAAATGGTGAATGAATGCGCCAGAGGCATGTGGAGGGGTGTGTTTCTGTGCCAGTTGCTTTGGGCCCATGGTTTGGGTTTGGAACCAAGAGATTTTGTCAAAATCATTAATATTTTATGTAATACTTCACTGGATGTTGGTCTGCTATGGATGTAAATACCTAAAATGCTTTCTGTACAAAAAAGTGAACTTGTGACCACACCTTCACTTAGGGGTGCAATTTAACATTACTCACATGAGCCGTCCAAGAAGAAGAGGAGGAGGCATGGGCCGGTATTAGATTTTGACGGTATGATAACCTTGAGAATGTATTGAGATTACAGCTTTTTTTTTTACACAATATTTTAGTTTTAAGCAACATATAAAGTTGTTTGAACAGCAGTAAACATGTCAAGTTGAATAGTTCAATTCTTACTTGTTTTATTTTTACTAAAAAGAACAATACATTATACTGTTTTAATTGAACTTATACACAGACGGTGGAAGGCTTAAACAAAAGTATATACATGAAACCAGCTAAATGTAGGCCGAAATGTTTGTACCAAATCACAGAAATGTAGTAGCAGGGCTCTCAGGTTTTATCAAAAGTTTGGCGTGAGATTACCATACCATGTTTCTTATTGTCTGGTTTTTAACTCTGTATAACTTGAGACAACTATCAACTCTGCGCTTCTCAGCGTGAGAAATGGTTGAAATGTGTGAGTCTAACAGCAAATGCGTGAGATTGTAGAGACATGTAGTAGGCCAATTCAGCTCTTCAGCAGAAACATATTTTTCTATGGCTCTGGTGTAACGTAAGCTAACGTGAAACTAGCTGACGCTAGCTAGTTAATTAGCCGTGTTATGTGCCTCAATCGGTAGCATGCCAATAATACTGTTCAAAGTTTATTTCACCAGTGCTAAACATGCCAACTCTCTTAACTTGTTGCAACCGGAGGGTTACTATATCCGCTGAGTAAAACCTGAGGGATTCCTGCACTTTCCGTCTTTGACGAGACATTTAAAAAAAAAACGCAGCAATGGTATAACAGAAAATTAGAGGGGTATTGAAACCGTGACTTTTTCAAACCGTGATATACCTTGACACCGGTAACCGGCCCATGCCTAAAGAGGAGTAGAGGAGTGGACGGGGGTGGAAGAGGAAGTGGAGGGCTGCTGGAAGTGGACAAAAAGACTAACATCTAGTAAGATTTAGTATGAGAATTCTTTTGAAGGGATATTTAAAGAACATGACAGCAGTGTTTAACGAAATGCTGTTGAAAAATCAAGATAATTTAATGTGTTTGTGTGTTGCACATCTGTGACAGGTCATCAAGAAGATGATCTGTAAATAATCACATAATATCCCATTGAGTAGAATACTTCCTCTTGTGTAGAATGTTTGAATATGTGTTTTGTGTATTTTATTTATATTTATATGCAATGTTATGGTGGATGTTAAATCTATCTGCATTTTCACTGCTGTGTCTGGACATGGACACATAGAATAAGACGACTTTTTTTGTACAAAAAAAGAAAAGAAATGAACGATACTTTGACATTCCTGAATAATACATCTGGGGGAGGGTCCTCCCAGCGTCAACACATGAAATTATGAGGCGGTTGTTGTCGTTCTGGACTCAAGTCAGGATATGTTGTTGATGCACAGAGACATGGTAGAGGCTGAGACTGTGGATCTCGACTGAGCTACGGGAACCTACAGAACCGCAACACTACCCACGAGAACGATGCCCTCTGGTGAAGATAAACATTCTATTTGTATTTAATTGTCTGCTGTTTTTTTATCTATCCTGTACAGCCACATTTTAGTGTTTGTTCACATTAATATATTTATTGGTACTGTAAATGAGACATTTGACTATATTAATAACATTTCTTTTATGTAACTACTAAAACTTATTTATTTTTTAAATATATTGTTTTTTATTAAACCAAAAAATAATTTTGGTTTGGAGGACTATCTTTTTAGCACTATGATGTAATTTACATCATCAGCTACATTCACCCTAACATTCCCCACAACATGATATATCTCCTACGGATGATTAATACAGGACAAAGTGAAGCTGTTACACAGGATATCTATAGGATGCAGTATATGTATAGGATACAGGACATAAGTATGATACAGGATATCTATAGGATACAGGATATATACAGGATGCAGTATATGTATAGCATACAGGAGATATACAGGATATCTATAGGATGCAGGATATATATAGGATGCAGGATATCTATAGGATACAGGATATCTATTGGATGCAGTATATGTATAGGATACAGTATATATATAGGATGCAGTATATGTAAATGATACAGGATATAAGTATGATACAGGATATCTATAGGATACGGGATATATACAGGATGCAGTATATGTATAGCGTACAGGATATATTTATGATATAGGATATACGTTTGATACAGGAAATATACAGGATATGTATAGAATACAGAATATATATATGATACAGGATATGTATAGCATACAGGATATATACAGGATAGATACAGGGTGCAGTATATGTATAGCATACAGGATATATACAGAATATATATATATATATATATATATATATATATATATATATATATAGACAGTATATTCTGTATATATATTCAACAACTTTTTAGTTTTTTTCCAAGCCAGTTTTTGCTTCACAGCCAAAACGTCCAAAAAACACTGCATATAAAAGGGTTATGTAATGACAAAGCGTATGTGATTGTGTCACACACAAGCTTTCACCACAAAAGAGGGTAATTTCCTTGTGAATTTGTGGAGATCACCAATTCATTTTAAAAACTGCATCAGGTTTTTCCAGTAGAATATGTGACGCTGATTTACAAGGAAAGAGATTAAGCACACAGTGTCTTTTGGTTTGTAAGCCGTTGTTCAGGACATAGCATGTTTCCAGGCAGATAAGGATCTGGTTACTGTTGTCTACAAGATCTTGATGCAGGAAGTTTTCAGTTAAACAGCTACCCTCACAGTCCTAATCCTAACCCTAGGGGACTAGGTCTGGACTAGGTCAGGTGACTACATTCTGGACTAGGTCAGGGGACTAGGTCAGGACCAGGGCTGGACTAGATCAGGTGACTATGTCTGAATTAGGTCTGGACTAGATCATGGGACTAGGTCTGGACTAGGTCAGGGGACTAGGTCAGGACCAGGGCTGGACTAGATCAGGTGACTATGTCTGAATTAGGTCTGGACTAGATCATGGGACTAGGTCTGGACTAGTTCTGGATATGATCTGTACTAGGTATGGACTAGGTCTAGATATGATCTGTACTAGGTCTGGACTAAGTCAGGTGACTACATCTGGACTAGGTCAGGGGACTAGGTCAGGACCAGGGCTGGATTAGATCAGGTGACTAAATCTGAATTAGGTCTGGACTAGATCATGGGACTAGGTCTGGACTAGTTCTGGATATGATCTGTACTAGGTCCAGGGACTAGGTCCAGGGACTAGGTCCAGGGACTAGGTCCAGGGACTAGGTCCAGGGACTAGGTCCAGGGACTAGGTCTGGAGTGGTGGAATGGACCGGTGTTCATGGGAATGTGTTGGACAAGGAGCAGGACAGAAGCACTCATTGGGACCATGGACACCACAATGGACAAGAGTTACAATGGAGACACTGCTGTCCTGCTTTCAGAACTGGAGCTGTGACCTTTAGCAGAGGACCAGGACCATGGACACTGGTCCTCTGCTAGCCACAGCTAGCCACAGGTTAGCCACAGCTAACCCTAACCAACCAGGCTCAATCACTTGTACATTGCCGAATGATCTCTTGAACAGGACATGAAACACCTTAACCTCTACCATCAGAGGCCTTGTGGAGCTCAGAGGCCTTGTGGAGCTCTATTCCCTCAGGAATGCAGCAAATGATTTCATGTGTGATCAGGGAGGAATGTGTGAGTAGGGCCAGCCCTGACCTCGTGCTAACAAGGACTTATGCTGCTGGACTTTCAACCACTTCTTTGGCCGCAATATGCTACTTTCATTAACCTTAACCCTTAATGACAGGAACCTTGACTTCAATGTATGTGTGCGTGTGTGTGTGTTTGCGGTGTGTCTGGGAGGTGTGTTTGTGTACTGCTTTCTTGAGTCCTGTTGTGAGATGTGAACACCAGACAGACATGCAGGATAGTGGGAAAACAGGTACTGTGGCTTTAGGAGTTCACATGCTGTCACAAGAGCAATGTGTCTGAGATCAGGTAGACCTGGCTTGCTTCCGGCAGTGGAAACTATTTTACTACACACAGTACTTGATACACACTCCATTACACCTGTAAACTCTGGGATTTTCTCAGACGCTACAGGCAATGTCCCCTCTATAGGCCGATATATGCTTCTGCGTTTTTCGAAAAACGGACACATGGGAACGCCCTCGTCTATGTGGAACGCCCTCTACGAGCTCTCCGTCAGCCCTCGGAGAGCTCGACGTGCACCTCCTGAATTTTCTAACTATCAGTTGTAATTTCGGAGAGCGACGGAGAGCTACGGAGACCCCCTTGGCTGTGATTGGTCAGTATTAAGAACCGCTTGCGTCAGGGGCAAGGGCGGGGTTGCCGTGATAAACAGGACGAACAAAATCCTTTGACCGCCATTGCTGTAAGTTTTCACAATTCATATTTCAGCTAAACAGTACATGTAAATCAGCATCTGAATTAAAATGTGACGAGAAATGGTCAGTGTAGTCGCTGAAAATGTGCGTATGTTATTGATGAAACGGCTAATTTGTATATTTGCTCCGACTTCTCGATAACCTAGGTAAATAAACCCTCCACAAAAAAACGTTGCGCCACCTACTCTTCTGGCGGTGAATTGTTTTCAGCACCCACAGCCTACGGAGAACCATAAACGAAGTCTATCCGTCCGTATCCGTGCGCCCGCCCATCCGTAAACGGAGACACGGAAGTATATTTCGGCCTTTAGTTGCGCGCATGAACGTCCGCGCAGACCAGTTGAAGGACCCGCACACTAAATTTTTCAGACTACGCACAAAATAAAATCAGTATTTTTTTATTCTTATTTTAGAAGAACTAGTAATGTTCAGTTGATCGGCCAAGTGCGGCGATGCACACTTCATATGTTTCAATGTTTCTCTACTCAGCCAATTACAATACAATTACAATAATAATGTTACATTTGAACAATCTATCTAACGTCCATTTCACGCTCAGCTCAAGCTTTGACTAGAAATGCAGCAATGGCTAAAGGAACATCAGGAACGTTACCTTTACAGTCGGCCCAAAAAAGGGCAATTTTACATTTAAACACGAATGGCTTTGATGAAATCGTTCAAAGGGACACAAGCGATGGTCCAGGTGGCTGGTGAAGCTTTCTGATATATTTAGCTACAAAGAAGCTAGCGGGGTTCTGCAAACTTGCTCAGAGGCGAAAACAAAAAGCGAGTTTACCACCGGGAAAACTTGGGCCGAGTGGAAACTGTATTATTTAAAACATCACTTGACACAATAATTTAATTCTGATGCTGTGCAGATTGACATATAATTATATGAGATTATTGCTGTAATTATTATCATGATATTAATGTTGTCCATATCACCCATCCCCTACATTATAGCTAAGGCCGTTCTATATAGCCTGCTGATCGGTTGCAGCATTGAACGGGTCATTAATTGCTCACAGTACTGAGGTTTGCTCACAGTAATGAGGCTTGCGTTCAGACAGGTTTCTATTTGCTCAATGTGGATTTTTTTTTGAGGGAACATTGGCTACAGGGGAACATTATGCCTGTGTGTGTATGCATGTGAGTGTGTGTGTGTGTGTGTGTGTGGAAAGAAAGAGAGACCAAATCATGGGTTAACACCCGCTGTCTGCTCATCTTTCACCATCAGTCATATCAGGCTTGAAATGTCTCTCACTGCCAGTTGATATCTGCCACAGCCCCCAGGATAAGTCCCCCCCCCCACACACACACAAACATAAACACACACACGCAGGTTAAGGTAAATGAAGAGTGAATGTAACTTTGTGTGTGTAAGTGCGTATGTGTGTGTGCTTGTCTGTGTGGGCCTCTGTGTGTGTGTGCCTCTGTGTGTGTGGGTGTGTATGTGTGTGTGAGTCTTAGGCCAGAGAAAGGGTGAAGTATTCAAACAGTTTTTTCCATTCCCTACGGTGTGTGTGATGTAACCTGTCGCTGGATTGCCTGACTAATTATTTAAGTGGAAAGTCACAGGTTGGGCAATTGCTGTGCTGGGGCCTTGGCAGTCTGGAAGCTTGTCCCTCAGTCCAGCAGCAGACACCCAACACACCAACAGCCCTCTGTGTCTCTAGTGTGACAGCGCAGGGATGGGGGGGGGGGGGGCTGGGATGGAAGGGGGGGTTTTCAAGGAGGGGGGGTTGACCAGTGCACTAGGCTGGAGATGCACGATAGGCGAGGGT